>NC_134688.1:12592744-12838693 GCF_050947455.1 Rhinoderma darwinii | reverse complement strand
GCTCCTATATACAAGAATATAACTACTATAATACTGCTCCTATATACAGGAATATAACTACTATAATACTGCCCCCTATATACAAGAATATAACTACTACAATACTGCCCCTATATACAAGAATATAACTACTATAATACTGCTCCTATATACAAGAATATAACTACTATAATACTGCCCCCTATATACAAGAATATAACTACTATAATACTGCCCCCTATATACAAGAATATAACTACTATAATACTGCCCCTATATACAAGAATATAACTACTATAATACTGCCCCTATATACAAGAATATAACTACTATAATACTGCCCCTATATACAAGAATATAACTACTATAATACTGCCCCCTATATACAAGAATATAACTACTATAATACTGCCCCCTATATACAAGAATATAACTACTATAACACTGCTCCCTATATACAAGAATATAACTACTACAATACTGCCCCTATATACAAGAATATAACTACTATAATACTGCTCCTATATACAAGAATATAACTGCTATAATACTGCTCCCTATGTACAAGAATATAACTACTATAATACTGCTCCTATATACAAGAATATAACTACTATAATATTGCCTCCTATATACAAGAATATAACTACTATAATACTGCTCCTATATACAAGAATATAACTACTATAATACTGCCCCTATATACAAGAATATAACTACTATAATACTACACCTATATACAAGAGTATAACTACTATAATACTGCCCCCTATGTAAAATAATATAACCACTATAATACTACCCCCTATGTACAAGAATATAACTACTATAATACTGCTCCTATATACAAGAATATAACTACTATAATACTGCTCCTATATACAAGAATATATCTACTATAATACTGCCCCCTATATACAAGAATATAACTACTATAATACTGCTCCCTATATACAGGAATATAACTACTATAATACTGCTCCTATATACAAGAATATAACTACTATAATACTGCCCCCTATATACAAGAATATAACTGCTATAATACTGCCCCCTATGTACAAGAATATAACTACTATAATACTGCTCCTATATACAAGAATATAACTACTATAATACTGCCCCTATATACAAGAATATAACTACTATAATACTGTCCCCTATATACAAGAATATAACTACAATAATACTGCCCCCTATATACAAGAATATAACTACTATAATACTGCCCCTATGTACAGGAATATAACTACTATAATACTGCCCCTATGTATAAGAATACAACTACTATAAAACTGTCCCCTATATACTAGAATATAACTACAATAATACTGCCCCCTATATACAAGAATATAACTACTATAATACTGCCCCTATGTACAGGAATATAACCACTATAATACTGCCCCTATGTACAAGAATATAACTACTATAATACTGCCCCTATATACAAGAATATAACTATATAACTACTATAATACTGCCTCTATATACAAGAATATAACTACTATAATACTGCTCCTATATACAAGAATATAACTACTATAATACTGCCCCTTAAACTGCCTCCTATACACAAGAATATAACTACTATAATACTGTTCCCTATATACAAAAATAACACTACTATAATACTGCCCCCTATGTACAAGAATATAACTACTAGAATACGGCCCCTAATATACATAAATATACCATAATACTGCTCCTATATACAAGAATATAACTACTATGATACTGCCCCTATATACAAGAATATAACTAATATAATACTGCCCCATATACAACAATATAAATACTATAATACTGCCCCTATATACAAGAATATAACTACTATAATACTGCCCCTATATACAAGAATATAACTACTATAATACTGCCCCTATATACAAGAATATAACTACTATAAGGGCATGACCACACATGGCGGAATTCCTCCGCAACTGTCCGCATCAATGCCGCACCTAATCCGGGTTGCGGATTACGGCTGCGGATCTGCACAAAATGTGCAGAAAATTGATGCGGACTGGCCGCTGCGGACTGCAGGAAAAGTGCTTCCCTTCTCCCTATCAGTGCAGGATAGAGAGAAGGGACAGCACTTTCCCTAGTGAAAGTAAAAGAAATTCATACTTACCGCCCGTTGTCTTGATGACGCGTCCCTCCTTCGGCATCCAGCCCGACCTCCCTGGATGACGCGCCAGTCCATGTGACCGCTGCAGCCTGTGCTTGGCCTGTGATTGGCTGCAGCCGTCACTTCCACTGAAACGTCATCCTGGGAGGCCGGACTGGAGACAGAAACAGGGAGTTCTCGGTAAGTATGAACTTATATGTTTTTTTACAGATACATGTATATTGAGATCGATAGTCACTGTCCCGGGTGCAGAAACAGTTACTGCCGATCGCTTAACTCTTTCAGCACCCTGGACAGTGACTATTTACAGACGTCTCCTAGCAACGCTCCCGTCATTACGGGAGCCCCATTGACTTCCTCAGTCTGGCTGTAGACCTAGAAATACATAGGTCCAGCCAGAATGAAGAAATGTCATGTTAAAAAACCAATACGCTCCGCACCACACATAACATGTGCATGACAGCTGCGGACTTCATTGCGGAACTTAGAATCTCCATTGAAGTCAATGGAGAAATTCCGCCATGAGTCCGCAACCAGTCCGCCACTGCTCCGCAACAGACAGAGCATGCTGCGGACACCACATTCCGCTCCGCAGCCTATGCTCCGCAGCGGAATTGTACGCATCGTGTAAACGAACACTGCGAAATTAAAGTGAAAGTCAATGGAGAAACGGCTCCGCTGCGGATTAACGCTGCGGAGTGTCCGCAGCGGAATTTAAGTGAAAATCCGCCATGTGTGAACCCGCCCTAATACTGCCCCTATATACAAGAATATAACTACTATAATACTGCCCCTATATACAACAATATAACTACTATAATACTGCCCCCTATATACAACAATATAAATACTATAATACTGCTCCTATATACAAGAATATAACTACTATAATACTGCCCCTATGTACAGGAATATAACTACTATAATACTGCCCCTATGTACAGGAATATAACTACTATAATTATCTTTTTTATTTGAAAACTTGCAACAAATTATTACAATACCTTTGCAATACACTCATAACAGATAAAGAAAATAAACGTATGTCTCTTAATAACATCACAATCATTAAACAAGCCATAATATATGAATATTGCTCCAGTATAGATTGTTTCAACTATTTTCCATGATATTATTCTAGACAGTATTACAGGAGAGTTCTTCTTTATTGGTGCCCGGGCAGCATCGCGCACACCACAGAGGGTACACGGTCACCACATTTATGACATATAGTAAACTTCTATGATATAAACTGAGTTCGGGCTAGAAGTCTCCATACAGCAGCTGAGAGTTTCACTGTCCCACTAGATGTGGTGACTGCAGGGACATTACTCTGTAGATAAGTCTCTTGTATAAAGATGACATTGGTTTTGTCGTCAGACAGACGCTGGAATATCGCCTGCCGCCTGCTCCTATTCTTCACACTGTTCACATTGATGGAGGTGATTTTCAGCCTCATCCTGGTTACATGTCTTTCCTACTTTTTTTCCTTCTTCCACTGCTATGTCCTGTAACACCCCATCTTTTGGTGGACATTGGGGGGTCAGCATCTTCATCCTGAGGTTCGTCATCTGGGTTGTGTGAGGAGACTTGCTCCATCTCTGCTTCTTCTTCCTGTTCATCTTCCCCCAGCGCACAGTAACGTCCCCCAGTTATCGCCAGCACTGGAGACTCCGGTGATTTCTTTGCAGCAGTGATTTTTTTCCTAGAAGAATCATCTGTTTTACTTCTCCTTTTAACCGTCTGAAATCCCTCCTCATCGATACTGGTCGCTGCGGCTGGATCAGCTGGTTTTTTACTGGTCGCTGCGGCTGGATCTGCTGGTTTTTTACTGGTCGCTGCGGCTGGATCTGCTGGTTTTTTACTGGTCACTGCGGCTGGATCAGCTGGTTCCTTACTGGTGTTGGGCAGATGTTTGGTGACAGAGTGACTGGATATTTTACTTTTAGCATGACCTCTATTTTCAGTGGCTGGTGAAACTTGTACAGCATCCACAGATGGGACATTCGTCTCTGGAGCGCGATCTCTGGTACTTCGGCTCACATCATCGTTGGGGCTTCCAGGTTCTGGGGTTGTATCTACACATATGGAGACTTCCTCCTGGTCTTCCTCCATGGCTTCTTTAAAGGTCTCCTCTTTATTATGTTCTGCATGCGGACACTCCCGGAATGTATGTCCAGGTCCTAAGCACAGGTTACAGATGACAGGTCCTGTACAATCATCCTTCACATGCCCAAACTGACCACATAGTGAGCACTTAATACGGGAACAGTTGAATGCCAGGTGTCTGCCCCCACATCTATGGCACAGTCGCGGTTGACCAGGGTAGTAACATATGCCTCTCTCCGAGCCCAGGTAGAAGGAGTGCGGCAGATGTCTGGTCACTCCATTCTCCTGAACCAGCTGGATCTTGACAGAATATCCTCCATTCCAGATCTCCTCCTCATCATAGATCTTTGTTGGCAGTCTCTTCACCTCACAATATCTGCTCAACCAGTGCTGCAAATCTGCCAGAGCCACCACCTCAGACTGGAACAGGACGGTGGCAGTGAATACCTGGGGTTTAGTCAGCTGGATGACATGTAGATGCTCCCACATCGCGTGCTCCTTTGTATCGTTATAAATACTCCAGAACAAGTCTAGACTATATTGCAGCTTGAAACTGATGTCATAATTCCTGCTGGAGGGAACGTGGATCAGAGCGAACACCTCAGAAGCTTTAAACTTCATAAACTCCTTCAACAAAACTTTCCCAATGTGGAGTCTGGAGGGGAGGTTTTCCTCTGGTCCTGAGTACCTGATTCTGACCGCGTTCCTCCTCTGAGGTGTGGGGTTAGTCGGTCTTGTGACGCTGGAGAACAGTCTCCTGTACTGAGGTCTGTCAGCAGGTGGGTCAGGACTGGACCTCTCCTCAGCTGATTGTACTGCAGATCCTCCTGTGGCTGCTCCTGATCGCTGTGTAACCTGCACTCCATTCACTGACACTGCGGACGGCTGAACCTCCAGAACAGGGTCTGCAATGTCCGCCTCAGCCTGTGCCGCTGGTTCATCCGATATCAGACTGTCAATCACCGCGCTGAGCGAGGTCTCACTTACAATGTCAGTATATGCGGCACTTTCTTGCTCACTCCCAGGAGTGCCACTCGCATTCACTTCATCAGTACTGCACATAGAGTCTACTGCAGTTAACCCCTCGTCAGCTGGCACACATTTCTCTGCAGCTTTAGCAGCATTTTTGTTGAGTGATTGCACAGACCCCACACATGATGAGAGATGTGAACCTCCAGCCACTGCACACCCATATCTTCCAGGGTTTCCCTGCTCCACAATATTATACACAGTCTTATAGTCAGTGTCTTTTTTTGCAATGATATTTTTTCTCTTCACAGTTTGGGCTCTGGTCTCCCTTTTGTTCTCACTTGCCCGGTTCTTTATTTTGGGTACTGTGCATGATTCTTACTGCAATCTCTCCTTCAATATCACCAGCTCACGTGTGCAAACATCCAGACACTCACATTTCATCAGCTTTGCCTTTGGATCAGTCTCTTGGTTAATTTCAGTTCTCAATTTGCGAACTTGCATTTCCATTTTAAAGATATTTTTCTTTGTCATTTTTGTGCACAATTCACCAACATTATGAGATTCAGTTGACTCACCAGCCACCATTTCCAGATCATCACCTCCACCATCTCCATGCTGCAGGCCAAACTCCAGACTCTGGGCTTTCCCAGGATCATCAGCCCAGGACCCCTCCCCTCCACCTGGGTCAGAAGCCATGCATAGTCCTAACAGGGAGCTCACAAGCACACGTCTATCATCTCCTATGGACAAGAATAGAACTACTATAATACTGCCCCCTATATACAAGAATATAACTACTATAATACTGCCCCTATATACAAGAATATAACTACTATAATACTGCCCCCTATATACAAGAATATAACTACTATAATACTGCCCCTATGTACAAGAATATAACTACTATAATACTGCCTCCTATATACAAGAATATAACTACTATAATACTGCTCCTATATACAAGAATATAACTACTATAATACTGCCTCCTATATACAAGAATATAACTACTATAATACTGCCCCTATGTACAGGAATATAACTACTATAATACTGCCCCTATGTACAGGAATATAACTACTATAATACTGCCCCTATGTACAAGAATATAACTACTATAATACTGCCCCTATATACAAGACTATAACTACTATAATACTGCTCCTATATACAAGAATATAACTACTATAATACTGCCCCTATATACAAGAATATAACTACTATAATACTGCCCCTATATACAAGAATATAACTACTATAATACTGCTCCTATATACAAGAATATAACTACTATAATACTGCCCCCTATGGATAAGAATATAACTACTATAATAGAGACCCCTATGTACAAGAATATAACTACTATAATACTGCCCCTATATACAAGAATATAACTACTATAATACTGCTCCCTATATACAAGAATATAACTACTATAATACTGCCCCTATATACAAGAATATAACTACTATAATACTGCTCCTATATACAAGAAGATAACTACTATAATACTACACCTATATACAAGAGTATAACTACTATAATACTGCCCCCTATGTAAAAGAATATAACTACTATAATACTACCCCCTATGTACAAGAATATAACTACTATAATACTGCTCCTATATACAAGAATATAACTACTATAATACTGCTCCTATATACACGAATATATCTACTATAATACTGACCCCTATATACAAGAATATAACTACTATAATACTGCTCCCTATATACAGGAATATAACTACTATAATACTGCTCCTATATACAAGAATATAACTACTATAATACTGCCCCCTATATACAAGAATATAACTGCTATAATACTGCCCCCTATGTACAAGAATATAACTACTATAATACTGCTCCTATATACAAGAATATAACTACTATAATACTGCCCCTATATACAAGAATATAACTACTATAATACTACACCTATATACAAGAATATAACTACTATAATACTGTCCCCTATATACAAGAATATAACTACAATAATACTGCCCCCTATATACAAGAATATAACTACTATAATACTGCCCCTATGTACAGGAATATAACTACTATAATACTGTCCCCTATATACAAGAATATAACTACAATAATACTGCCCCCTATATACAAGAATATAACTACTATAATACTGCCCCTATGTACAGGAATATAACTACTATAATACTGCCCCTATGTACAGGAATATAACTACTATAATACTGCCCCTATGTACAAGAATACAACTACTATAAAACTGTCCCCTATATACAAGAATATAACTACAATAATACTGCCACCTATATACAAGAATATAACTACTAGAATACTGCCCCTATGTACAGGAATATAACCACTATAATACTGCCCCTATGTACAAGAATATAACTACTATAATACTGCCCCTATATACAAGACTTTAACTACTATAATACTGCTCCTATATACAAGAATATAACTACTATAATACTGCCCCTATATACAAGAATATAACTATATAACTACTATAATACTGCCCTTATATACAAGAATATAACTACTATAATACTGCTCCTATATACAAGAATATAACTACTATAATACTGCCCCATGGATAAGAATATAACTACTATAATACTGCCGCTTAAACTGCCTCCTATACACAAGAATATAACTACTATAATACTGTTCCCTATATACAAAAATAACACTACTATAATACTGCCCCCTATGTACAAGAATATAACTACTAGAATACGGCCCCTAATATACATAAATATACCATAATACTGCTCCTATATACAAGAAAATAACTACTATGATACTGCCCCTATATACAAGAATATAACTAATATAATACTGCCCCATATACAAGAATATAACTACTATAATACTGCCCCTATATACAAGAATATAACTACTATAATACTGCTCCCTATATACAGGAATATAACTACTATAATACTGCTCCTATATACAAGAATATAACTACTATAATACTGCCCCCTATATACAAGAATATAACTGCTATAATACTGCCCCCTATGTACAAGAATATAACTACTATAATACTGCTCCTATATACAAGAATATAACTACTATAATACTGCCCCTATATACAAGAATATAACTACTATAATACTGCTCCTATATACAAGAATATAACTACTATAATACTGCCCCCTATATACAAGAATATAACTGCTATAATACTGCCCCCTATGTACAAGAATATAACTACTATAATACTGCTCCTATATACAAGAATATAACTACTATAATACTGCCCCCTATATACAAGAATATAACTACTATAATACTGTCCCCTATATACAAGAATATAACTACAATAATACTGCCCCCTATATACAAGAATATAACTACTATAATACTGCCCCTATGTACAGGAATATAACTACTATAATACTGTCCCCTATATACAAGAATATAACTACAATAATACTGCCCCCTATATACAAGAATATAACTACTATAATACTGCCCCTATGTACAGGAATATAACTACTATAATACTGCCCCTATGTACAGGAATATAACTACTATAATACTGCCCCTATGTACAAGAATACAACTACTATAAAACTGTCCCCTATATACAAGAATATAACTACAATAATACTGCCACCTATATACAAGAATATAACTACTAGAATACTGCCCCTATGTACAGGAATATAACCACTATAATACTGCCCCTATGTACAAGAATATAACTACTATAATACTGCCCCTATATACAAGACTTTAACTACTATAATACTGCTCCTATATACAAGAATATAACTACTATAATACTGCCCCTATATACAAGAATATAACTATATAACTACTATAATACTGCCCTTATATACAAGAATATAACTACTATAATACTGCTCCTATATACAAGAATATAACTACTATAATACTGCCCCTATGGATAAGAATATAACTACTATAATAGAGCCCCCTATGTACAAGAATATAACTACTATAATACTGCCCCTTAAACTGCCTCCTATACACAAGAATATAACTACTATAATACTGTTCCCTATATACAAAAATAACACTACTATAATACTGCCCCCTATGTACAAGAATATAACTACTAGAATACGGCCCCTAATATACATAAATATACCATAATACTGCTCCTATATACAAGAAAATAACTACTATGATACTGCCCCTATATACAAGAATATAACTAATATAATACTGCCCCATATACAAGAATATAACTACTATAATACTGCCCCTATATACAAGAATATAACTACTATAATACTGCCTCCTATATACAAGAATATAACGACTATAATACTGCCCCTATATACAAGAATATTACTACTATAATACTGCCCCTATATACAACAATATAACTACTATAATACTGCCCCTATATACAAGAATATAACTACTATAATACTGCCCCCTATATACAACAATATAACTACTATAATACTGCCCCCTATATACAACAATATAAATACTATAATACTGCTCCTATATACAAGAATATAACTACTATAATACTGCCCCTATGTACAGGAATATAACTACTATAATACTGCCCCTATGTACAGGAATATAACTACTATAATACTGCCCCTATGTACAAGAATACAACTACTATAATACTGTCCCCTATATACAAGAATATAACTACAATAATACTGCCCCCTATATACAAGAATATAACTACTATAATACTGCCCCTATGTACAGGAATATAACTACTATAATACTGCCCCTATGTACAGGAATATAACTACTATAATACTGCCCCTATGTACAAGAATATAACTACTATAATACTGCCCCTATATACAAGTCTATAACTACTATAATACTGCTCCTATATACAAGAATATAACTACTATAATACTGCCCCTATATACAAGAAGATAACTACAATAATACTGCCCCTATATACAAGAATATAACTACTATAATACTGCTCCTATATACAAGAATATAACTACTATAATACTGCCCCCTATGGATAAGAATATAACTACTATAATAGAGCCCCCTATGTACAAGAATATAACTACTATAATACTGCCCCTTAAACTGCCTCCTATACACAAGAATATAACTACTATAATACTGTTCCCTATATACAAAAATAAAACTACTATAATACTGCCCCCTATGTACAAGAATATAACTACTAGAATACGGCCCCTAATATACATAAATATACCATAATACTGCTCCTATATACAAGAATATAACTACTATAATACTGCCCCTATATACAAGAATATAACTACTATAATACTGCCTCCTTTATACAAGAATATAACGACTATAATACTGCCCCTATATACAAGAATATTACTACTATAATACTGCCCCCTATATACAACAATATAACTACTATAATACTGCCCCTATATACAAGAATATAACTACTATAATACTGCCCCTATATACAACAATATAACTACTATAATACTGCACCCTATATACAACAATATAAATACTATAATACTGCTCCTATATACAAGAATATAACTACTATAATACTGCCCTCTATATACAAGAATATAACTACTATAATACTGCCCCCTGTATACAAGAATATAACTACTATAATACTGCCCCTATATACAAGAATATAACTACTATAATACTGCCCCCTATGTACAAGAATATAACTACTAGAATACGGCCCCTAATATACATAAATATACCATAATACTGCTCCTATATACAAGAATATAACTACTATGATACTGCCCCTATATACAAGAATATAACTAATATAATACTGCCCCATATACAAGAATATAACTACTATAATACTGCCCCTATATACAAGAATATAACTACTATAATACTGCCTCCTATATACAAGAATATAACGACCATAATACTGCCCCTATATACAAGAATATTACTACTATAATACTGCCCCCTATATACAACAATATAACTACTATAATACTGCCCCTATATACAAGAATATATCTACTATAATACTGCCCCTATATACAACAATATAACTACTATAATACTGCACCCTATATACAACAATATAAATACTATAATACTGCTCCTATATACAAGAATATAACTACTATAATACTGCCCCCTATATACAAGAATATAACTGCTATAATACTGCTCCTATATACAAGAATACAACTACTATAAAACTGCCTCCTATGTACAAGAATATAACTATTATACTGCCCCCTATATACAAGAATATAACTACTATTATACTGCTCCTATATACAAGAATATAACTACTATAATACTGCCGCTATATACAAGAATATAACTACTATAATACTGCCCCCTATGTTGAAGAATATAACTACTATAATACTGCTCCTATATACAAGAATATAACTACTATAATACTGCTCCCTATATACAAGAATATAACTACTATAATACTGCTCCCTATATACAAGAATATAACTACTATAATACTGCCCCTTATATATAAGAATATAACTACTATAATACTGCTCCCTATATACAAGAATATAACTACTATAATACTGCCCCCTATATACAAGAATATAACTACTATTATACGGCTCCTATATACAAGAATATAACTACTATAATACTGCCCCTATATACAAGAACATAACTACTATAATACTGTCCCCTATATACAAGAATATAACTACTATAATACTGCCCCCTATATACAAGAATATAACTACTATAATACTGCCTCCTATATACAAGAATATAACTACTATAATACTGTCCCTATATACAAGAATATAACTACTATAATATTGCCTCCTATATACGAGAATATAACTACTATAACGCTGCTTCTATATACAAGAATATAACTATTATAATAATACTGCCCCCTATATACAAGAATATAACTACTATAATACAGCCTCCTATATACAAGAATATAACTACTATAATACTGCCCCTATATACAAGAATATAACTACTATAATACAGCCTCCTATATACAAGAATATAACTACTATAATACTGCCCCTATATACAATATAACTACTATAATACTGCTCCTATATACAAGAATATAACTACTATAACACTGCTCCTATATACAAGAATATAACTACTATAATACTGCCCCTATATACAAGAATATAACTACTATAATACAGCCTCCTATATACAAGAATATAACTACTATAATACTGCCACTATATACAAGAGTATAACTACTATAATATTGCCTATGGATAAGAATATCGCTGACAGCAGACAAGGACTTTTAGACAATTTTAAATTTGATATTGGTAACACATTTAACCAATGAATATCAGTATTGAGACCCCATATGGACAATGTTTTATGGTCACCTAAAAAATGAACATAATGACATAATGTTTGATATAAAGTAGAATCAGTGGGGGGAAGGGGCAGGATATATGAAGCTGTGCCCCAGATTTATACAAACGTGCTCATCTCCTGACCCATTGTGCCCATTTATTGTTGTTGAGCCCTAATAAATGTTTGTGAGAATAACTACATAAGTGCACACGACCGTTTTCATTTTTGCATCGGATATACCGTCTACTTGTGATTTACTTTTGCATGTAAACAGTCTGAACAGAGAATTTTTATATAATTGAGGTAAATTAGATGCAGGGAAGAGGCTGAGGTATATTTCCATATATAACCGTGTGAGCCGCGTCCTCCGCACAGCTGTCCTGACAGGTGCTTTCTCTCCCCTCTACTTTATGAATATAGATATATTTATTTTAAAGGGCCACTACCCCTAAAGTGAGCAGCTTATAAAGTGCATTAAGATAAGGCTGGGGTCTCAAGCATGCGGTTCCTGGAGCTGTCATCTGCTGTCATCTGCGGCCCGCGGGACACAGAGCCGCTAGTACAGGCTCTGCTCCAGGACTGTGGAATTCCCTGACATCGCTGTCCACATATGTCTTGGGCTTCCCCAGAGCCGGAGTCCCATGCAGAGCACTAGTATAAGCTCTGCTCCGGGACTCTGTGGAATCCCCTGATATCGCTGTCCACATATGGACAGCAATGTCTGGGGCTTCCCCAGAGCTGGAGTCAGGGCCAGCCTTAGTGGTGTGTATTATTAAATATTATTATTATACTGTTTGGGGGCGCTAAAGGGGCATTATAATTTTTTTATGGGGCATTTTTTTTTAATGATGTCGGTGGGGCGCCGAAAGATAATTTTCGCATGGGGCGCCATCTATCTTGAGGCCGGCCTTGGCTGGAGTTCCGGGCAGAGCGCTAGTATAGGCTCTGCTCCAGGACTCTGAGGAAGCCTCTGATATCGCTGTCCATACATCGACAGTGATGTCAGGGGCTTCCCCAGAGCGGGAGTCCCAGTGATGTCAGGAGCACAGCTGGAGTCCCAGGAAGAGCCTAGTAGGGGTTGCCTCTGACATCCATGTCCATATATGGACAGTGATCTCAGGAGCAGGGCTGGAATCCCAGACAGAGTGCTAGGTGGCTCTGCCCCGGGACCCCATATATGGACACTGATGTCAGTGGCTTCCCCAGAGTTGTGGCGCAGAGCCTATACTAGTGTTCTGTGCCGGGACACCGACTCCGGGGTATCCCCTGATATCACATTCCGGTCCAGGAGGATCCCCTGATGTCACTGTGTATGGACAGTGACGTCAGGGGCTCGAACAGCAGAGGAATCCCCAGCCAAAGCGTTGGCAACGCTCTGGCTGGGGATTCCACTCCTAGAGGGAGCTCCAATGGAGCTATCTACTTGGTGTGTGTGTGTGTGTGTGTGGCATTATCTGCAGAGGGCACTGTGGCAGCATCCGCGGAGGGCAATGTGGCAGCATCTGTGGAGGGCAATGTGGCAGCATCTACGGAGGGCACTGTGGCAGCATCTATGGAGAGCACTGTGGCAGGATCTACAGAGGGCACTGTGGCAGCACCTACAGAGGGCACTGTGGTAGCATCTACAGAGGGCACAGTGGCAGCACCTACAGAGGGCACTGTGGCAGAATCTACAGAGGGCACTGTGGCAGAATCTACAGAGGGCACTGTAGCAGCATCTACAGAGGGCACTGTGGCATTATCTACAAGTGAGTGTGTGGCAGTATCTACAGAGGACACTGACATTATCTACAGAGGGCACTGTGGCAGAATCTACAGAGGGCACTGTGGCAGAATCTACAGAGGGCACTGTGGCAGAATCTACAGAGGGCACTGTGGCATTATCTACAGAGGGCACTGTGGCATTATCTACAAGTGGGTGTGTGGCAGTATCTACAGAGGACACTGGCATTATCTAGGGGTGTGTTGCATTATCTACAGAGGGCACTGCGGCGTTATCTACAGAGGGCAGTGTGCGGCATTATCTACAGAAGGCAAAGTGTGGCATTATCTACAGAGGGCACTGTGGCATTATATACAGAGGGCACTGTGGCATTATCTACATAGGTCACTGTGGCATTATATACAGAGGGCACTGTGGTAGTATCTACAGAGGGCAGTGTGTGGCATTATATATAGAGGGCACTGTGGCATTATCTACATAGGTCACTGTGGCATTATATACAGAGTGCACTGTGGTAGTATCTACAGAGGGCAGTGTGTGGCATTATATACAGAGGGCACTGTGGCATTATATACAGAGGGCACTGTGGTAGTATCTACAGAGGACTCTGTGGCACTATCTAAAAAGGAGCTGCCCAAGTTCTCGTCACCCAGTAGTAAAGTTTATGGGACCAAAAAGGGCCAGGCCCCGTCGCTCCAAGGGCCCGTTGTTACGTACGGTCTTGAGATGTTGGATAGACTCTCACGAAGTTGCATCCTTGCACCATACAGGTTCGTTTCATTGCGGTCTTCTAGTAGGGGAGTAAGGATTGGGGGGCGGAGGAATGGGGGTCCTCTTTTTACAGCAATTAATGGAGGTCTCAGTGAAACGCCCACTGACTAACTGTCACAAGAAGTAAGACTGTCTCAGGAAAACACTGAGGTCGGAATCAGTGCCAAAAAACGGCCGAAAGAGGCGAAAAAAGAGACTTGTCCCTTCTTGCCGCGGTTTTCGCCTCTGACCACACATTAAAATCAATGGGAGGCAGAAAGAAAACGGTGTTTTTTGGCCGCGGTCCCTGAATTAGGGTCAAAAAAGCGCAGGCAGGTCAAAATCTGCCTCAAAATTCCTGAGGCAGATTTTTTCCTGCCTGCAAAAAAACTCAGTGTGAACAGGGACCCACGTAATTTAACCCTAAATAACTGGATCATCTGAAAAGGTGCTTAAACGTTTGCACTTGCGATATGTCCTTTTTTCGGTTTGTTCCCCGTGTGTGTTATTTCACAGGGGGTCTCTAAATTTGGCATATGACTGTGAAGAAAGCTGGCTGCTTGTGCGATGGTCTTCGGCCTCACAGCCTGGGATCCTGGACACGGACTCAAAACACCAGGTTTATATGTATATACTGTAAAGAAAGCCCCAGGAACTGACACCTCCCCCCACTCAGATAGGTGCATAGGAAGAAATGCCAGTCAGGACCCAAGGAAAGCTGTGTGACAACCCCTCTGGGAGCGGTTGTGGAGGATGTCACCGAGCTTTCCTTAGAACAGACAAGGTTAAGAAACAGTGAGAAAGACAGAAGAGGACGACTCAAGGACTTCTCTGCCGTCAGGTTCTTGGTCTTGAGATGTTCAGAACTTCGCTGACCCGCGTGTTATTCAGAGGAGACAGAAACATCTTATTTATGAAGACATCAGGATTTACAGTTCACAAGTTTTCCGCAATTGTAAATAAATTTACATTTTAAGGACTGAAGTGCTCGACCTCCATATTATACAACGTGTAGATCCGAACATCTGCTCATAGTATATACTCACAGGAAGATACAGAGACATTAAGAACTATAAGCTTGTATATAGGAGGCAGTATTATAGTAGTTATATTCTTGTATATAGGAGCAGTATTATAGTAGTTATATTCTTGTATATATGGGGCAGTATTATAGTAGTTATATTCTTGTATATAGGAGGCAGTATTATAGTAGTTATAGTCTTGTATATATGGGGCAGTATTATAGTAGTTATATTCTTGTATATAGGGGGCAGTATTATAGTAGTTATATTCTTGTATATAGGGGCAGTATTATAGTAGTTATATTCTTGTATATAGGGGCAGTATTATAGTAGTTATATTCTTGTATATAGGGGCAGTATTATAGTAGTTATATTCTTGTATATAGGGAGCAGTATTCTAGTAGTTATATTCTTGTATATAGGAGCAGTATTATAGTAGTTATATTCTTGTATATAGGAGCAGTATTATAGTAGTTATATTCTTGTATATAGGGGCAGTATTATAGTAGTTATATTCTTGTATATAGGGGCAGTATTATAGTAGTTATATTCTTGTATATAGGGGGCAGTATTATAGTAGTTATATTCTTGTATATAGGGGGCAGTATTATAGTAGTTATATTCTTGTATATAGTGGCAGTATTATAGTAGTTATATTCTTGTATATAGGAGTAGTATTATAGTAGTTATATTCTTGTATATAGTGGCAGTATTATAGTAGTTATATTCTTGTATATAGGAGTAGTATTATAGTAGTTATATTCTTGTATATATGGGCAGTATTATAGTAGTTATATTCTTGTATATAGGGGGCAGTATTATAGTAGTTATATTCTTGTATATAGGGGGCAGTATTATAGTAGTTATATTCTTGTATATAGTGGCAGTATTATAGTAGTTATATTCTTGTATATAGGAGTAGTATTATAGTAGTTATATTCTTGTATATAGGGGCAGTATTATAGTAGTTATATTCTTGTATATAGGGGCAGTATTATATTAGTTATATTCTTGTATATAGGGGCAGTATTATAGTAGTTATATTCTTGTATATAGGGGGAAGTATTAGGGCATGACCACACGTGGCGGATTTCCTCCGCAACTGTCCGCATCAATGCCGCACAGAATCTGCGTTGCAGATTCTGCTGCGGATCTGCACAAAATGTGCAGTAAATTGATGCGGACTAGCTGCTGCGGACTGCGGGAAAAGTGCTTCCCTTCTCCCTATCAGTGCAGGATAGAGAGAAGGGACAGCACTTTCCCTAGTGAAAGTAAACGAATTTCATACTTACCGGCCGTTGTCTTGGTGACGCGTCACTCTTTCGGCATCCAGCCCTACCTCCCTGGATGACGCGCCAGTCCATGTGACCGCTGCAGCCTGTGCTTGGCCTGTGATTGGCTGCAGCCGTCACTTAGACTGAAACGTCATCCTGGGAGGCCGGACTGGAGACAGAAGCAGGGAGTTCTCGGTAAGTATGAACTTATATTTTTTTACAGGTTGCTGTATATTGGGATCGGTAGTCACTGTCCCGGGTGCAGAAACAGTTACTGCCGATCGCTTAAGGGCGGGTTCACACATAGCGGAATTTCACTTAAATTCCGCTGCGGACACTCCGCAGCGTTAATCCGCAGCGGAGCCGTTTCTCCATTGACTTTCACTTTAATTTAGCAGTGTTCGTTTACACGATGCGTACAATTCCGCTGCGGAGCATAGGCTGCGGAGCGGAATTTGGTGTCCGCAGCATGCTCTGTCTGTTGCGGAGCAGTGGCGGACTGGTTGCGGACTCATGGCGGAATTTCTCCATTGACTTCAATGGAGAGTCAAAATTCCGCAATGAAGTCCGCAGATCTTATGTGTGCTGCGGAGGGTATTGTTTTTACTACCATGACATTTCTTCATTCTGGCTGGACCTATGTATTTCTAGGTCTACAGCCAGACTGAGGAAGTCAATGGGGCTCCCGTAATGACGGGAGCGTTGCTAGGAGACGTCTGTAAATAGTCACTGTCCAGGGTGCTGAAAGAGTTATGCGATCGGCAGTAACTGTTTCTGCACCCGGGACAGTGACTACCGATCTCAATATACATGTATCTGTAAAAAAAAATATAAGTTCATACTTACCGAGAACTCCCTGCTTCTGTCTCCAGTCCGGCTTCCCAGGATGACGTTTCAGTCTAAGTGACGGCTGCAGCCAATCACAGGCCAATAACAGGCTGCAGCGGTCACATGGACTGCCGCGTCATCCAGGGAGGTCGGGCTGGATGCCGAAAGAGGGACGCGTCACCAAGACAACGGCCGGTAAGTATGAAATTCGTTTACTTTCACTAGGGAAAGTGCTGTCCCTTCTCTCTATCCTGCACTGAATAGGGAGAAGGGAAGCACTTTTCCCGCAGTCCGCAGCAGCTAGTCCGCATCAATTTACTGCACATTTTGTGCAGATCCGCAGCAGAATCTGCAACGCAGATTCTGTGCGGCATTGATGCGGACAGTTGCGGAGGAAATCCGCCACGTGTGGTCATGCCCTAAAGGGGCAGTATTATAGTAGTTATATTCTTGTATACAGGGAGCAGTATTACAGTAGTTATATTCTTGTATATAGGGGCAGTATTATAGTAGTTATATTCTTGTATATAGGGGGCAGTATTATAGCAGTTATATTCTTGTATATAGGGGGCAGTATTACAGTAGTAATATTCTTGTATATAGGGAGCAGTATTATAGTAGTTATTTTCTTATATATAGGGGCAGTATTATAGTAGTTATATTCTTGTATATAGGGGCAGTATTATAGTAGTTATATTCTTGTATATAGGGGCAGTATTATAGTAGTTATATTCTTGTATATAGGGGGCAGTATTACAGTAGTTATATTCTTGTATATAGGAGCAGTATTATAGTAGTTATATTCTTGTATATAGGAGCAGTATTATAGTAGTTATATTCTTGTACATAGGGGCAGTATTATAGTAGTTATATTCTTGTATATAGGGGCAGTATTATAGTAGTTATATTCTTGTATATATGGGGCAGTATTATAGTAGTTATATTCTTGTATATAGGAGGCAGTATTATAGTAGTTATAGTCTTGTATATATGGGGCAGTATTATAGTAGTTATATTCTTGTATATAGGGGGCAGTATTATAGTAGTTATATTCTTGTATATAGGGGCAGTATTATAGTAGTTATATTCTTGTATATAGGGGGCAGTATTATAGTAGTTATATTCTTGTATATAGGGGGCAGTATTATAGTAGTTATATTCTTGTATATAGTGGCAGTATTATAGTAGTTATATTCTTGTATATAGGAGTAGTATTATAGTAGTTATATTCTTGTATATATGGGCAGTATTATAGTAGTTATATTCTTGTATATAGGGGGCAGTATTATAGTAGTTATATTCTTGTATATAGGGGGCAGTATTATAGTAGTTATATTCTTGTATATAGTGGCAGTATTATAGTAGTTATATTCTTGTATATAGGAGTAGTATTATAGTAGTTATATTCTTGTATATAGGGGCAGTATTATAGTAGTTATATTCTTGTATATAGGGGCAGTATTATATTAGTTATATTCTTGTATATAGGGGCAGTATTATAGTAGTTATATTCTTGTATATAGGGGGAAGTATTAGGGCATGACCACACGTGGCGGATTTCCTCCGCAACTGTCCGCATCAATGCCGCACAGAATCTGCGTTGCAGATTCTGCTGCGGATCTGCACAAAATGTGCAGTAAATTGATGCGGACTAGCTGCTGCGGACTGCGGGAAAAGTGCTTCCCTTCTCCCTATCAGTGCAGGATAGAGAGAAGGGACAGCACTTTCCCTAGTGAAAGTAAACGAATTTCATACTTACCGGCCGTTGTCTTGGTGACGCGTCACTCTTTCGGCATCCAGCCCTACCTCCCTGGATGACGCGCCAGTCCATGTGACCGCTGCAGCCTGTGCTTGGCCTGTGATTGGCTGCAGCCGTCACTTAGCCTGAAACGTCATCCTGGGAGGCCGGACTGGAGACAGAAGCAGGGAGTTCTCGGTAAGTATGAACTTATATTTTTTTACAGGTTGCTGTATATTGGGATCGGTAGTCACTGTCCCGGGTGCAGAAACAGTTACTGCCGATCGCTTAAGGGCGGGTTCACACATAGCGGAATTTCACTTAAATTCCGCTGCGGACACTCCGCAGCGTTAATCCGCAGCGGAGCCGTTTCTCCATTGACTTTCACTTTAATTTAGCAGTGTTCGTTTACACGATGCGTACAATTCCGCTGCGGAGCATAGGCTGCGGAGCGGAATTTGGTGTCCGCAGCATGCTCTGTCTGTTGCGGAGCAGTGGCGGACTGGTTGCGGACTCATGGCGGAATTTCTCCATTGACTTCAATGGAGAGTCAAAATTCCGCAATGAAGTCCGCAGATCTTATGTGTGCTGCGGAGCGTATTGTTTTTACTACCATGACATTTCTTCATTCTGGCTGGACCTATGTATTTCTAGGTCTACAGCCAGACTGAGGAAGTCAATGGGGCTCCCGTAATGACGGGAGCGTTGCTAGGAGACGTCTGTAAATAGTCACTGTCCAGGGTGCTGAAAGAGTTATGCGATCGGCAGTAACTGTTTCTGCACCCGGGACAGTGACTACCGATCTCAATATACATGTATCTGTAAAAAAAAATATAAGTTCATACTTACCGAGAACTCCCTGCGTCTGTCTCCAGTCCGGCCTCCCAGGATGACGTTTCAGTGTAAGTGACGGCTGCAGCCAATCACAGGCCAAGCACAGGCTGCAGCGGTCACATGGACTGGAGCGTCATCCAGGGAGGTCGGGCCGGATGCCGAAAGAGGGACGCGTCACCAAGACAACGGGCGGTAAGTATGAATTTCTTTGACTTTCACTAGGGAAAGTGCTGTCCCTTCTCTCTATCCTGCACTGAATAGGGAGAAGAGAAGCACTTTTCCTGCAGTCCGCAACGGCCAGTCCGCATCAATTTTCTGCACATTTTGTGCAGATCCGCTGCAGAATCTGCAACGCAGATTCTGTGCGGCATTGATGCGGACAGTTGCGGAGGAATTCCGCCATGTGTGGTCATGCCCTAACTCTTTCAGCACCCTGGACAGTGACTATTTACAGACGTCTCCTAGCAACGCTCCCGTCATTACGGGAGCCCCATTGACTTCCTCAGTCTGGCTGTAGACCTAGAAATACATAGGTCCAGCCAGAATGAAGAAATGTCATGGCAAAAAAGCAAGACGCATCCGCAGCACACATAACATGTGCATGACAGCTGCGGACTTCATTGCGGAACTTAGAATCTCCATTGAAGTCAATGGAGAAATTCCGCCATGAGTCCACCACTGCTCCGCAACAGACAGAGCATGCTGCGGACACCAAATTCCGCTCCGCAGCCTATGCTCCGCAGCGGAATGTTACGCATCGTCTAAACTAACACTTCTAAATAGAAGTGGAAGTCAATGCAGAAACGGCTCCGCTGCGGATTAACGCTGCGGAGTGTCCGCAGCGGAATTTAAGTGAAATTCCGCCACGTGTGAACCCAGCCTTATAGTAGTTATATTCTTGTACATAGGAGGCAGTATTATAGTAGTTATATTCTTGTATATAGGAGCAGTATTATAGTAGTTATATTCTTGTACATAGGGGCAGTATTATAGTACTTATATTCTTGTATATAGGGGGCAGTATTATAGTAGTTATATTCTTGTAAATAGGGGGCAGTATTATAGTAGTTATATTCTTGTATATATGGGGCAGTATTATTGTAGTTATACTCTTGTATATAGGGGCAGAATTATAGTAGTTATATTCTTGTATATAGGGAGCAGTATTATAGTAGTTATATTCTTGTATATAAGGGGGGCAGTATTATTGTAGTTATATTCTTGTATATAGGGGGCAGTATTATAGTAGTTATATTCTTGTACATAGGAGGCAGTATTATAGTAGTTATATTCTTGTACATAGGGGCAGTATTATAGTACTTATATTCTTGTATATAGGGGGCAGTGTTATAGTAGTTATATTCTTGTACATAGGGAGCAGTGTTATAGTAGTTATATTCTTGTATATAGGGGCAGTATTATAGTAGTTATATTCTTGTATATATGCTGGCAGTATTATAGTAGTTATATTCTTGTATATAGGAGCAGTATTATAGTAGTTATATTCTTGTACATAGGGGCAGTATTATAGTACTTATATTCTTGTATATAGGGGGCAGTATTATAGTAGTTATATTCTTGTACATAGGGAGCAGTATTATAGTAGTTATATTCTTGTATATAGGGGCAGTATTATAGTAGTTATATTCTTGTATATATGCGGGCAGTATTATAGTAGTTATATTCTTGTAAATAGGAGCAGTATTATAGTAGTTATATTCTTGTATATAGGGGCAGTATTATAGTAGTTATATTCTTGTATATAGGGGGCAGTATTATAGTAGTTATATTCTTGTATATATGCGGGCAGTATTATAGTAGTTATATTCTTGTATATAGGAGCAATAGTATAGTAGTTATATTCTTGTATATAGGGGCAGTATTATAGTAGTTATATTCTTGTATATAGGGGCAGTATTATAGTAGTTATATTCTTGTATATAGGAGCAGTATTATAGTAGTTATATTCTTGTATATAGGAGCACGATTATAATAGTTATATTCTTGTATATAGGAGCAGTATTATAGTAGTTATATTCTTGTATATAGGAAGCAGTATTATAGTAGTTATATTCTTGTATATAGGAGCACGATTATAATAGTTATATTCTTGTATATAGGAGCAGTATTATAGTAGTTATATACTTGTATATAGGGGCAGTATTATAGTAGTTATATTCTTGTATATGGGAGCAGTATTATAGTAGTTATATTCTTGTACATAGGGGGCAGTATTATAGTAGTTATATTCTTGTATATAGGAGCAGTATTATAGTAGTTATATTCTTGTATATAGGAGGCAGTATTACAGTCGTTATATTCTTGTATATAGGGGGCAGTATTATAGTAGTTATATTCTTGTAAATAGGGGCAGTATTATAGTAGTTATATTCTTGTATATAGGGGGCAGTATTATAGTAGTTATATTCTTGTATATAGGGTCAGTATTATAGTAGATATATTCTTGTATATAGGGGACAGTATTATAGTAGTTATATTCTTGTATATAGGGGCAGTATTATAGTAGTTATATTTTTGTATATAGGAGCAGTATTATAGTAGTTATATTCTTGTATATAGAAGCAGTATTACAGTAGTTATATTCTTGTATATAGGGGCAGTATTATAACAGTTATATTCTTGTATGTAGGGGCAGTATTATAGTAGTTATAGTCTTGTATATAGGAGCAGTATTATAGTAGATATATGCTTGTATATAGGGGGCAGTATTATAGTAGTTATATTCTTGTATATAGGGGGCAGTATTATAGTAGTTATATTCTTGTATATAGGGGCAGTATTATAGTAGTTATATTCTTGTATATAGGAGCAGTATTATAGCAGTTATATTCCTGTATATAGGGGGCAGTATTATAGTAGTTATATTCTTGTATAGGGGGCAGTATTATAGTAGTTATATTCTTGTATATGGGAGCAGTATTATAGTAGTTATATTCTTGTACATTAGGGGCAGTATGTTAGTAGTTGTATTCTTGTATATAGGGCCAGTATTATAGTAATTATATTCTTGTATATAGGGGCAGTATTATAGTAGTTATATTCTTGTATATAGGGGCAGTATTATAGTAGTTATATTCTTGTATATAGGGGGCAGTATTATAGTAGTTATATTCTTGCATATAGGAGCAGTATTATAGTAGTTATATTCTTGTATATAGGAGCAGTATTATAGTAGTTATATTCTTGTATATAGGGGCAGTATTATAGCAGTTATATTCTTGTATATAGGGGGCAGTATTATAATAGTTATATTCTTGTATATAGGGAGCAGTATTATAGTAGTTATATTCTTGTATATAGGGGCAGTATTATAGTAGTTATATTCTTGTATACAGGGAGCAGTATTACAGTAGTTATATTCTTGTATATAGGGGCAGTATTATAGTAGTTATATTCTTGTATATAGGGGGCAGTATTATAGCAGTTATATTCTTGTATATAGGGGGCAGTATTACAGTAGTTATATTCTTGTATATAGGAGCAGTATTATAGTAGTTATATTCTTGTATATAGGAGCAGTATTATAGTAGTTATATTCTTGTACATAGGGGCAGTATTATAGTAGTTATATTCTTGTATATAGGGGCAGTATTATAGTAGTTATATTCTTGTATATAGGGGGCAGTATTATAGTAGTTATATTCTTGTATATAGGGGGCAGTATTATAGTAGTTATATTCTTGTATATAGGGGCATTATTATAGTAGTTATATTCTTGTATATAGGGGGCAGTATTATAGTAGTTATATTCTTGTATATAGGGGGCAGTATTATAGTAGTTATATTCTTGTAAATAGGAGCAGTATTATAGTAGTTATATTCTTGTATATAGGAGCAGTATTATAGTAGTTATATTCTTGTATATAGGAGCAATAGTATAGTAGTTATATTCTTGTATATAGGGGCAGTATTATAGTAGTTATATTCTTGTATATAGGGGCAGTATTATAGTAGTTATATTCTTGTATATAGGAGCAGTATTATAGTAGTTATATTCTTGTATATATGAGCACGATTATAATAGTTATATTCTTGTATATAGGAGCAGTATTATAGTAGGTATATTCTTGTAAATAGGAGGCAGTATTATAGTAGTTATATTCTTGTATATAGGAGCAGTATTATAGTAGTTATATTCTTGTATATAGGAGGCAGTATTACAGTCGTTATATTCTTGTATATAGGGCGCAGTATTATAGTAGTTATATTCTTGTAAATAGGGGCAGTATTATAGTAGTTATATTCTTGTATATAGCGGGCAGTATTATAGTAGTTATATTCTTGTATATAGGGTCAGTATTATAGTAGTTATATTCTTGTATATAGGGGACAGTATTATAGTAGTTATATTCTTGTATATAGGGGCAGTATTATAGTAGTTATATTCTTGTATATAGGGCAGTATTACAGTAGTTATATTCTTGTATATTGGGGGCAGTATTATAACAGTTATATTCTTGTATGTAGGGGCAGTATTATAGTAGTTATAGTCTTGTATATAGGAGCAGTATTATAGTAGATATATGCTTGTATATAGGGGGCAGTATTATAGTAGTTATATTCTTGTATATATGGGCAGTATTATAGTAGTTATATTCTTGTATATAGGGGGCAGTATTATAGTAGTTATATTCTTGTATATAGGGGTAGTATTATAGTAGTTATATTCTTGTATATAGGAGCAGTATTATAGCAGTTATATTCCTGTATATAGGGGGCAGTATTATAGTAGTTATAGTCTTGTATATAGGAGCAGTATTATAGTAGATATATGCTTTTATATAGGGGGCAGTATTATAGTAGTTATATTCTTGTATATATGGGCAGTATTATAGTAGTTATATTCTTGTATATAGGGGGCAGTATTATAGTAGTTATATTCTTGTATATAGGGGCAGTATTATAGTAGTTATATTCTTGTATATAAGAGCAGTATTATAGCCGTTATATTCCTGTATATAGGGGGCAGTATTATAGTAGTTATATTCTTGTATAGGGGGCAGTATTATAGTAGTTATATTCTTGTATATGGGAGCAGTATTATAGTAGTTATATTCTTGTACATTAGGGGCAGTATGTTAGTAGTTGTATTCTTGTATATAGGGCCAGTATTATAGTAATTATATTCTTGTATATAGGGGCAGTATTATAGTAGTTATATTCTTGTATATAGGGGCAGTATTATAGTAGTTATATTCTTGTATATAGGGGGCAGTATTTTAGTAGTTATATTCTTGCATATAGGAGCAGTATTATAGTAGTTATATTCTTGTATATAGGAGCAGTATTATAGTAGTTATATTCTTGTATATAGGGACAGTATTATAATAGTTATATTCTTGTATATAGGGGCAGTATTATAGTAGTTATATTCTTGTATATAGGGGCAGTATTATAGCAGTTATATTCTTGTATATAGGGGCAGTATTATAGTAGTTATATTCTTGTATATAGGAGCAGTATTATAGCAGTTATATTCCTGTATATAGGGGGCAGTATTATAGTAGTTATATTCTTGTATATATGGGCAGTATTATAGTAGTTATATTCTTGTATATAGGGGTTGTATTATAGTAGTTATATTTTTGAATATAGGGGCAGTATTATAGTAGTTATATTCTTGTACATAGGAGCAGTATTATAGTAGTTATATTCTTGTATATAGGGGGGCAGTATTATAGTAGTTATATTGTTATATATAGGAGCAGTATTATAGTAGTTATATTTTTGTATATGGGGAGCAGTATTATAGTAGTTATATTCTTGTATATAGGAGCAGTATTATAGTAGTTATATTCTTGTATATAGGAGCAGTATTATAGTAGTTATAGTCCTGTACATAAGGGCAGTATTATATTAGTAATATTCTTGTATATAGGGGCAGTATTATAGTACTTATATTCTTGTATATAGGAGGCAGTATTATAGTAGTTATATTCTTGTATATAGGGGCAGTATTATAGTAGTTATTTTCTTGTATATAGGAAGCAGTATTATAGTAGTTATATTCTTGTACATAGGAGCAGTATTATAGTAGTTATATTCTTGTATATAGGGGGGCAGTATTATAGTAGTTATATTGTTATATATATGAGCAGTATTATAGTGGTTATATTCTTGTATATGGGGAGCAGTATTATAGTAGTTATATTCTTGTATATAGGAGGCAGTATTATATTAGTTATATTCTTGTATATAGGATCAGTATTATAGTAGTTATATTCTTGTATATAGGAGCAGTATTATAGTAGTTATAGTCTTGTACATAAGGGCAGTATTATATTAGTAATATTCTTGTATATAGGGGCAGTATTATAGTAGTTATATTCTTGTATATAGGGGCAGTATTATAGTAGTTATATTCTTGTATATAGGGGGCAGTATTATAGTATTTATATTCTTGTATATAGGAGCAGTATTATAGTAGTTATATTCTTGTATATAGGAGCAGTATTATAGTAGTTATATTCTTGTATATAGAAGCAATATTATAGTAGTTATATTCTTGTATATAGGAGGCAGTATTATAGTAGTTATATTCTTGTATATAGGGGGCAGTCTTATAGTAGTTATATTCTTGTATATAGGGGGCAGTATTATAGTAGTTATATTCTTGTATATAGGGGCAGTATTATAGTAGTTATATTCTTGTATATAGGGGGCAGTATTATAGTAGTTATATTCTTGTACATAGGGGCAGTATTATAGTAGTTATATTCTTGTATATAGGGGGCAGTATTATAGTAGTTATATTCTTGTATATAACGGGCAGTATTATAGTGGTTATAGTCTTGTACATAGGGGGCAGTATTATAGTAGTTATATTTGTGTATATAGGAGCAGTATTATAGTAGTTATATTCTTGTACATAGGGGGCAGTATTATAGTAGTTATATTCTTGTATATAGGGGGCAGTATTATAGTAGTTATATTCTTGTATATAGGGTCCGTATTATAGTAGTTATATTCTTGTATATAGGGGGCAGTATTATAGTAGTTATATTCTTGTATATAGGGGCATGGTGTGGTATGATGTGGTGTGATATGGTGTGGTATGGTATGGTGTGGTGTGATATGGTGTGGTGTGGTATGGTGTGGTATGGTGTGGTGTGATATGGTGTGGTATGATATGGTGTGCTATAGTGTGGTGTGATATGGTGTGGTATGATATGGTGTGGTATGGTGTGGTGTGGTGTGGTATGGTATGGTGTGGTGTGCTATGGTGTGGTATGGTGTGGTGTGATATGGTGTGGTATGATATGGTGTGGTATGGTGTGGTGTGGTATGGTATGATATGGTGTGGTATGGTGTGGTATGGTGTGGTGTGGTATGGTGTGGTGTGATATAGTGTGGTATGGTGTGGTATGATATCGTGTGGTATAATAAGATATGATGTGGTATGGTGTGGTATGCTATGGTGTGGTATGATGTGGTGTGGTATGGTGTGTGGTATGGTATGGTGTGGTATGATATGGTGTGGTATGGTGTGGTGTGATATGGTGTGGTATGGTGTGGTGTGGTATGGTGTGATATGTATTCTTGTACATTAGGGGCAGTATGTTAGTAGTTGTATTCTTGTATATAGGGCCAGTATTATAGTAATTATATTCTTGTATATAGGGGCAGTATTATAGTAGTTATATTCTTGTATATAGGGGCAGTATTATAGTAGTTATATTCTTGTATATAGGGGGCAGTATTATAGTAGTTATATTCTTGCATATAGGAGCAGTATTATAGTAGTTATATTCTTGTATATAGGAGCAGTATTATAGTAGTTATATTCTTGTATATAGGGGCAGTATTATAGCAGTTATATTCTTGTATATAGGGGGCAGTATTATAATAGTTATATTCTTGTATATAGGGAGCAGTATTATAGTAGTTATATTCTTGTATATAGGGGCAGTATTATAGTAGTTATATTCTTGTATACAGGGAGCAGTATTACAGTAGTTATATTCTTGTATATAGGGGCAGTATTATAGTAGTTATATTCTTGTATATAGGGGGCAGTATTATAGCAGTTATATTCTTGTATATAGGGGGCAGTATTACAGTAGTTATATTCTTGTATATAGGAGCAGTATTATAGTAGTTATATTCTTGTATATAGGAGCAGTATTATAGTAGTTATATTCTTGTACATAGGGGCAGTATTATAGTAGTTATATTCTTGTATATAGGGGCAGTATTATAGTAGTTATATTCTTGTATATAGGGGGCAGTATTATAGTAGTTATATTCTTGTATATAGGGGGCAGTATTATAGTAGTTATATTCTTGTATATAGGGGCATTATTATAGTAGTTATATTCTTGTATATAGGGGGCAGTATTATAGTAGTTATATTCTTGTATATAGGGGGCAGTATTATAGTAGTTATATTCTTGTAAATAGGAGCAGTATTATAGTAGTTATATTCTTGTATATAGGAGCAGTATTATAGTAGTTATATTCTTGTATATAGGAGCAATAGTATAGTAGTTATATTCTTGTATATAGGGGCAGTATTATAGTAGTTATATTCTTGTATATAGGGGCAGTATTATAGTAGTTATATTCTTGTATATAGGAGCAGTATTATAGTAGTTATATTCTTGTATATATGAGCACGATTATAATAGTTATATTCTTGTATATAGGAGCAGTATTATAGTAGGTATATTCTTGTAAATAGGAGGCAGTATTATAGTAGTTATATTCTTGTATATAGGAGCAGTATTATAGTAGTTATATTCTTGTATATAGGAGGCAGTATTACAGTCGTTATATTCTTGTATATAGGGCGCAGTATTATAGTAGTTATATTCTTGTAAATAGGGGCAGTATTATAGTAGTTATATTCTTGTATATAGCGGGCAGTATTATAGTAGTTATATTCTTGTATATAGGGTCAGTATTATAGTAGTTATATTCTTGTATATAGGGGACAGTATTATAGTAGTTATATTCTTGTATATAGGGGCAGTATTATAGTAGTTATATTCTTGTATATAGGGCAGTATTACAGTAGTTATATTCTTGTATATTGGGGGCAGTATTATAACAGTTATATTCTTGTATGTAGGGGCAGTATTATAGTAGTTATAGTCTTGTATATAGGAGCAGTATTATAGTAGATATATGCTTGTATATAGGGGGCAGTATTATAGTAGTTATATTCTTGTATATATGGGCAGTATTATAGTAGTTATATTCTTGTATATAGGGGGCAGTATTATAGTAGTTATATTCTTGTATATAGGGGTAGTATTATAGTAGTTATATTCTTGTATATAGGAGCAGTATTATAGCAGTTATATTCCTGTATATAGGGGGCAGTATTATAGTAGTTATAGTCTTGTATATAGGAGCAGTATTATAGTAGATATATGCTTTTATATAGGGGGCAGTATTATAGTAGTTATATTCTTGTATATATGGGCAGTATTATAGTAGTTATATTCTTGTATATAGGGGGCAGTATTATAGTAGTTATATTCTTGTATATAGGGGCAGTATTATAGTAGTTATATTCTTGTATATAAGAGCAGTATTATAGCCGTTATATTCCTGTATATAGGGGGCAGTATTATAGTAGTTATATTCTTGTATAGGGGGCAGTATTATAGTAGTTATATTCTTGTATATGGGAGCAGTATTATAGTAGTTATATTCTTGTACATTAGGGGCAGTATGTTAGTAGTTGTATTCTTGTATATAGGGCCAGTATTATAGTAATTATATTCTTGTATATAGGGGCAGTATTATAGTAGTTATATTCTTGTATATAGGGGCAGTATTATAGTAGTTATATTCTTGTATATAGGGGGCAGTATTTTAGTAGTTATATTCTTGCATATAGGAGCAGTATTATAGTAGTTATATTCTTGTATATAGGAGCAGTATTATAGTAGTTATATTCTTGTATATAGGGACAGTATTATAATAGTTATATTCTTGTATATAGGGGCAGTATTATAGTAGTTATATTCTTGTATATAGGGGCAGTATTATAGCAGTCATATTCTTGTATATAGGGGCAGTATTATAGTAGTTATATTCTTGTATATAGGAGCAGTATTATAGCAGTTATATTCCTGTATATAGGGGGCAGTATTATAGTAGTTATATTCTTGTATATATGGGCAGTATTATAGTAGTTATATTCTTGTATATAGGGGTTGTATTATAGTAGTTATATTTTTGAATATAGGGGCAGTATTATAGTAGTTATATTCTTGTACATAGGAGCAGTATTATAGTAGTTATATTCTTGTATATAGGGGGGCAGTATTATAGTAGTTATATTGTTATATATAGGAGCAGTATTATAGTAGTTATATTTTTGTATATGGGGAGCAGTATTATAGTAGTTATATTCTTGTATATAGGAGCAGTATTATAGTAGTTATATTCTTGTATATAGGAGCAGTATTATAGTAGTTATAGTCCTGTACATAAGGGCAGTATTATATTAGTAATATTCTTGTATATAGGGGCAGTATTATAGTACTTATATTCTTGTATATAGGAGGCAGTATTATAGTAGTTATATTCTTGTATATAGGGGCAGTATTATAGTAGTTATTTTCTTGTATATAGGAAGCAGTATTATAGTAGTTATATTCTTGTACATAGGAGCAGTATTATAGTAGTTATATTCTTGTATATAGGGGGGCAGTATTATAGTAGTTATATTGTTATATATATGAGCAGTATTATAGTGGTTATATTCTTGTATATGGGGAGCAGTATTATAGTAGTTATATTCTTGTATATAGGAGGCAGTATTATATTAGTTATATTCTTGTATATAGGATCAGTATTATAGTAGTTATATTCTTGTATATAGGAGCAGTATTATAGTAGTTATAGTCTTGTACATAAGGGCAGTATTATATTAGTAATATTCTTGTATATAGGGGCAGTATTATAGTAGTTATATTCTTGTATATAGGGGCAGTATTATAGTAGTTATATTCTTGTATATAGGGGGCAGTATTATAGTATTTATATTCTTGTATATAGGAGCAGTATTATAGTAGTTATATTCTTGTATATAGGAGCAGTATTATAGTAGTTATATTCTTGTATATAGAAGCAATATTATAGTAGTTATATTCTTGTATATAGGAGGCAGTATTATAGTAGTTATATTCTTGTATATAGGGGGCAGTCTTATAGTAGTTATATTCTTGTATATAGGGGGCAGTATTATAGTAGTTATATTCTTGTATATAGGGGCAGTATTATAGTAGTTATATTCTTGTATATAGGGGCAGTATTATAGTAGTTATATTCTTGTACATAGGGGCAGTATTATAGTAGTTATATTCTTGTATATAGGGGGCAGTATTATAGTAGTTATATTCTTGTATATAACGGGCAGTATTATAGTGGTTATAGTCTTGTACATAGGGGGCAGTATTATAGTAGTTATATTTGTGTATATAGGAGCAGTATTATAGTAGTTATATTCTTGTACATAGGGGGCAGTATTATAGTAGTTATATTCTTGTATATAGGGGCAGTATTATAGTAGTTATATTCTTGTATATAGGGGGCAGTATTATAGTAGTTATATTCTTGTATATAGGGTCCGTATTATAGTAGTTATATTCTTGTATATAGGGGGCAGTATTATAGTAGTTATATTCTTGTATATAGGGGCATGGTGTGGTATGATGTGGTGTGATATGGTGTGGTATGGTATGGTGTGGTGTGATATGGTGTGGTGTGGTATGGTGTGGTATGGTGTGGTGTGATATGGTGTGGTATGATATGGTGTGCTATAGTGTGGTGTGATATGGTGTGGTATGATATGGTGTGGTATGGTGTGGTGTGGTGTGGTATGGTATGGTGTGGTGTGCTATGGTGTGGTATGGTGTGGTGTGATATGGTGTGGTATGATATGGTGTGGTATGGTGTGGTGTGGTATGGTATGGTATGATATGGTGTGGTATGGTGTGGTATGGTGTGGTGTGGTATGGTGTGGTGTGATATAGTGTGGTATGGTGTGGTATGATATCGTGTGGTATAATAAGATATGATGTGGTATGGTGTGGTATGCTATGGTGTGGTATGATGTGGTGTGGTATGGTGTGTGGTATGGTATGGTGTGGTATGATATGGTGTGGTATGGTGTGGTGTGATATGGTGTGGTATGGTGTGGTGTGGTATGGTGTCATATGGTGTGGTATGATGTGGTGTGGTATGGTGTGGTGTGATATGGTGTGGTATGATGTGGTGTGGTATGGTGTGGTATTGTGTGGTGTGATATGGTGTGATATGGTGTGGTATGGTGTGATATGGTGTGGTATGATGTGGTGTGGTGTGATATGATGTGGTATGGTGTGGTGTGATATGGTGTGGTATGGTGTGATATGGTGTGGTATGGTGTGGTATGGTGTGGTGTGATATGGTGTGGTATGATATGGTGTGGTATGGTGTGGTGTGATGTGGTATGATATGGTATGGTGTGGTATGGTGTGATATGGTGTGGTATGATATGGTGTGGTGTGGTATGGTGTGGTATGATATGGTGTGGTATGGTGTGGTGTGGTATGGTGTAGTATGGTGTGGTGTGATATGTTGTGGTATGATATGGTGTGGTGTGGTATGATATGGTGTGGTATGGTGTGGTATGGTGTGGTATGATGTGGTGTGATATGGTGTGGTATGGTGTGGTGTGATATGGTGTGGTATGATATGGTGTGGTGTGGTATGGTGTGGTATGATATGGTGTGGTATGGTGTGGTGTGGTATGATGTGGTGTGATATGGTGTGGTATGGTGTGGTGTGGTATGCTGTGGTGTGGTATGCTGTGGTGTGGTATGATATGGTGTGGTATGGTGTGGTATGGTGTGGTATGACATGGTATGGTATGGTGTGGTGTGGTATGGTGTGATATGGTGTGGTATGGTATGACATGGTATGGTGTGGTGTGGCACATGGTATGGTGTGGTATGATATGGTGTGGTATGATATGGTGTGATATGGTGTGGTGTGATATGGTGTGGTATGATATGGTGTGGTACATGGTATGGTGTGATATGGTGTGGTATGATATGGTGTGGTATGATATGGTGTGATATGGTGTGGTATGATATGGTGTGGTACATGGTATGGTGTGATATGGTGTGGTATGATATGGTGTGATATGATATGATGTGATATGATATGGTGTGATATGATATGGTGTGATATGATATGGTGTGATATGGTGTGGTATGATATGGTGTGATATGATATGGTGTGATATGATATGGTGTGATATGATATGGTGTGGTATAATATGGTGTGGTGTGGTATGATATGGTGTGATATGGTGTGGTGTGATATGGTATGATATGGTGTGATATGATATGGTGTGATATGATATGGTGTGGTATAATATGGTGTGGTGTGGTATGATATGGTGTGATATGGTGTGGTATGGTGTGGTGTGGTGTGATATGGTATGATATGGTGTGATATGATATGGTGTGATATGATATGGTGTGATATGATATGGTGTGATATGGTGTGGTATGATATGGTGTGATATGGTGTGATATGATATGGTGTGGTATGATATGGTGTGATATGGTGTGATATGATATGGTGTGATATGGTGTGGTATGATATGGTGTGATATGGTGTGGTATGATATGGTGTGGTATGATATGGTGTGATATGGTGTGATATGATATGGTGTGGTATGATATGGTGTGATATGGTGTGGTATGATATGGTGTGGTATGATATGGTGTGATATGGTGTGATATGATATGGTGTGGTATGGTACATGGTATAGTGATCAGTATTAGTCAGTATTGGTCAGCTCCATTTACACATCTGGAAGGTCACGTGTCACTTAGGGAGGAGCTTATCACCATCAATGAAAAAAAAGGACGAGGCTCTAACCTAGCGTGCAATTTCATTGGCTCTGGTTTTAGTGGGCGGAGTTTTCACATCACTTACTGTTGAACGTGCTAAGGTGAGACCTGAGCAGGGTGGTGATAGGAGGCGGAGCTTTATCTGAGGAGGGTGTGGATTGGGTATAGCATGTGGTGGGCGTGGACCCAGGGGCGGCTGTGGACTGTGAGCAGTCAGTGTGCTGAGCAGTGGAGGAGGACCGGTGGGTGTATGGAGATTGCCGGTGTGGTCGCCGGGATTGTGTGTCAGGATTACCCGCTGCTGTGTGGAGGAGAAACGTGCAGGGAGGAGGCTGAGCGGTCGATTTGGTATCCAAGTGTGAGGAGAGGAGCTGCTGCCGGGACCGGACACTTGTACAGGTGGAGTCATGTGACCGGAGGTATCACCTGAGCTGCTGGTGGCTGTGCCCGCTGTTCTGAGTGTCCATAGGGACTGCTTCTTGTTACATTGTATCACTCCGCGGCACCTGTCACTAGGTCCACACCCCCAGAATGCTGCGATGATATGCCAGACTGTACTCTATGTAGTGACTGTATATAAACTTTGTTTTATATATATATATATATATATATATATATATACACACACACACACTTATAGTGGTGTGTGTGTGTGGACTGTCTGCTGTGTATATATACTGTGTGTGGACTGTCTGCTGTGTATATATACTGTGTGTGGACTGTCTGCTGTGTGTATATACTGTGTGTGTGTGCTGTGTGTATATATACTGTGTGTGTGTGGACTGTCTGCTGTGTATATATACTGTGTGTGGACTGTCTGCTGTGTATATATACTGTGTGTGGACTGTCTGCTGTGTGTATATACTGTGTGTGGACTGTCTGCTGTGTGTATATACTGTGTGTGTGTGGACTGTCTGCTGTGTATATATACTGTGTGTGGACTGTCTGCTGTGTATATATACTGTGTGTGGACTGTCTGCTGTGTATATATACTGTGTGTGGACTGTCTGCTGTGTGTATATACTGTGTGTATATATACTGTGTGTGTGTGGACTGTCTGCTGTGTATATATACTGTGTGTGGACTGTCTGCTGTGTATATATACTGTGTGTGGACTGTCTGCTGTGTATATATACTGTGTGTGGACTGTCTGCTGTGTATATATACTGTGTGTGGACTGTCTGCTGTGTATATATACTGTGTGTGGACTGTCTGCTGTGTATATATACTGTGTGTGGACTGTCTGCTGTGTATATATACTGTGTGTGGACTGTCTGCTGTGTGTGGACTGTCTGCTGTGTATATATACTGTGTGTGGACTGTCTGCTGTGTGTGGACTGTCTGCTGTGTATATATACTGTGTGTGGACTGTCTGCTGTGTGTGGACTGTCTGCTGTGTATATATACTGTGTGTGGACTGTCTGCTGTGTATATATACTGTGTGTGGACTGTCTGCTGTGTATATATACTGTGTGTGGACTGTCTGCTGTGTGTATATATACTGTGTGTGTGTGCTGTGTATATGTACTGTGTATGGACTGTCTGCTGTGTGTATATACTGTGTGTGGACTGTCTGCTGTGTGTGGACTGTCTGCTGTGTATATATACTGTGTGTGGACTGTCTGCTGTGTGTGGACTGTCTGCTGTGTATATATACTGTGTGTGGACTGTCTGCTGTGTGTGGACTGTCTGCTGTGTATATATACTGTGTGTGGACTGTCTGCTGTGTATATATACTGTGTGTGGACTGTCTGCTGTGTATATATACTGTGTGTGGACTGTCTGCTGTGTGTATATATACTGTGTGTGTGTGCTGTGTGTGTATATATATTGTGTGTGTGCTGTGTGTGTATATATACTGTGTGTGTGCTGTGTGTGTATATATACTGTGTGTGTGCTGTGTGTATATATACTGTTTGTGTGTGCTGTGTGTATATATACTGTGTGTGTGTGCTGTGTGTATATATACTGTGTGTGTGTGCTGTGTGTATATATACTGTGTGTGTGCTGTGTGTGTATATATACTGTGTGTGTGCTGTGTGTGTATATATACTGTGTGTGTGCTGTGTATATGTACTGTGTGTGTGCTGTGTGTATATATACTGTGTGTGTGTGTGTATGCTGTGTGTATATATACTGTGTGTGTGTGCTGTGTGTATATATACTGTGTGTGTGTGTGCTGTGTGTATATATACTGTGTGTGTGTGTGTGCTGTGTGTATATATACTGTGTGTGTGTGTGTGCTGTGTATATATACTGTGTGTGTGTGCTGTGTGTATATATACTGTGTGTGTGTGCTGTGTGTATATATACTGTGTGTGTGTGCTGTGTGTATATATACTGTGTGTGTGCTGTGTGTTTATATACTGTGTGTGTGTGCTGTGTGTATATATACTGTGTGTGTGTGCTGTGTGTATATATACTGTGTGTGTGTGCTGTGTGTATATATACTGTGTGTGTGCTGTGTGTGTATATATACTGTGTGTGTGCTGTGTGTGTATATATACTGTGTGTGTGCTGTGTATATGTACTGTGTATGGACTGTCTGCTGTGTGTATATACTGTGTGTGTGTGCTGTGTGTATATATACTGTGTGTGTGTGGACTGTCTGCTGTGTATATATACTGTGTGTGGACTGTCTGCTGTGTGTGGACTGTCTGCTGTGTATATATACTGTGTGTGGACTGTCTGCTGTGTATATATACTGTGTGTGGACTGTCTGCTGTGTATATATACTGTGTGTGTGTGCTGTGTATATGTACTGTGTATGGACTGTCTGCTGTGTGTATATACTGTGTGTGTGTGCTGTGTGTATATATACTGTGTGTGTGTGTGCTGTGTGTATATATACTGTGTGTGTGTGGAGTGTGTGCTGTGTATATATACTGTGTGTGTGTGGACTGTCTGCTGTGTATATATACTGTGTGTGGACTGTCTGCTGTGTATATATACTGTGTGTGGACTGTCTGCTGTGTATATATACTGTGTGTGGACTGTCTGCTGTGTATATATACTGTGTGTGGACTGTCTGCTGTGTATATATACTGTGTGTGGACTGTCTGCTGTGTATATATACTGTGTGTGGACTGTCTGCTGTGTGTATATATACTGTGTGTGTGTGCTGTGTATATGTACTGTGTATGGACTGTCTGCTGTGTGTATATACTGTGTGTGTGTGCTGTGTGTATATATACTGTGTGTGTGTGTGCTGTGTGTATATATACTGTGTGTGTGCTGTGTGTGTATATATACTGTGTGTGTGCTGTGTATATGTACTGTGTATGGACTGTCTGCTGTGTGTATATACTGTGTGTGTGCTGTGTGTATATATACTGTGTGTGTGTGGACTGTGCTGTGTATATATACTGTGTGTGGACTGTCTGCTGTGTGTATATATACTGTGTGTGTGCTGTGTATATATACTGTGTGTGTGTGTTCTGTGTATATATACTGTGTGTGTGCTGTGTGTATATATACTGTGTGTGTGTGCTGTGTGTATATATATACTGTGTGTGTGTGTGCTGTGTGTATATATATACTGTGTGTGTGTGTGCTGTGTGTATATATATACTGTGTGTGTGTGTGCTGTGTGTATATATATACTGTGTGTGTGTGTGCTGTGTGTATATATATACTGTGTGTGTGTGTGTGTGTGTGTGTGTGTGTGCTGTGTGTATATATATATACTGTGTGTGTGTGTGTGTGCTGTGTGTATATATATACTGTGTGTGTGTGCTGTGTGTATATATATATATATATATACTGTGTGTGTGTGTGTGTGCTGTGTGTATATATATATATACTGTGTGTGTGTGTGTGCTGTGTGTATATATATATATACTGTGTGTGTGTGTGTGTGTGTGCGCTGTGTGTATATATACTGTGTGTGTGTGTTCTGTGTGTATATATACTGTGTGTGTGCTGTGTGTATATATACTGTGTGTGTGTGTGTGTTCTGTGTGTGTATATATACTGTGTGTGTGATGTGTGTATATATACTGTGTGTGTGTGTGTGTGCTGTGTGTATATATATGGTGTGTGTGCTGTGTGTATATATACTGTGTGTGTGTGTGCTGTGTGTATATATACTGTGTGTGTGTGCATATATACTGTGTGTGTGTGCTGTGTGTATATATACTGTGTGTGTGTGTGCTGTGTGTATATATACTGTGTGTGTGTGCTGTGTGTATATATACTGTGTGTGTGTGCTGTGTGTATATATACTGTGTGTGTGTGCTGTGTGTGTGTGTGTGCTGTGTGTATATATATGATGTGTGTGTGCTGTGTGTATATATGCTGTGTGTATATATACTGTGTGTGTGCTGTGTGTATATATACTGTGTGTGTGTGTATATATACTGTGTGTGTGTGCTGTGTGTATATATACTGTGTGTGCTGTGTGTGTGCTGTGTGTATATATACTGTGTGTGTGTGCTGTGTGTATATATACTGTGTGTGTGTGCTGTGTGTATATATACTGTGTGTGTGTGCTGTGTGTATATATACTGTGTGTGTGCTGTGTGTATATGTGTGTGTGTGTGTGTGCTGTGTGTATATATATGGTGTGTGTGTGCTGTGTGTATATATACTGTGTGTGTGATGTGTGTGTGCTGTGTGTATATATATGATGTGTGTGTGTGTGTGTGCTGTGTGTATATATACTGTGTGTGTGCGCTGTGTGTATATGTGCTGTGTGTATATATACTGTGTGTGTGTGCTGTGTGTATATATACTGTGTGTATATATACTGTGTGTGTGTGCTGTGTGTATATATACTGTGTGTGTGCTGTGTGTGTGCTGTGTGTATATATACTGTGTGTGTGCTGTGTGTGTGCTGTGTGTATATATACTGTGTGTGTGTGTGCTGTGTGTATATATACTGTGTGTGTGTGTGCTGTGTGTATATATAGTGTGTGTGTGCTGTGTGTATATATACTGTGTGTGTGTGTGCTGTGTGTATATATACTGTGTGTGTGTGCTGTGTGTATATATACTGTGTGTGTGTGCTGTGTGTATATATACTGTGTGTGTGTGCTGTGTGTATATATACTGTGTGTGTGTGCTGTGTGTATATATACTGTGTGTGCTGTGTGTGTGCTGTGTGTATATATACTGTGTGTGTGTGCTGTGTGTATATATACTGTGTGTGTGTGTGCTGTGTGTATATATACTGTGTGTGTGTGCTGTGTGTATATATACTGTGTGTGTGTGTGCTGTGTGTATATATACGGTGTGTGTGTGTGCTGTGTGTATATATACGGTGTGTGTGTGTGCTGTGTGTATATATACTGTGTGTGTGTGTGTGTGCTGTGTGTATATATACTGTGTGTGTGTGTGTGTGTGCGCTGTGTGTATATATACTGTGTGTGTGTGTGTGTGTGCTGTGTGTATATATACTGTGTGTGTGTGTGTGCTGTGTGTATATATACTGTGTGTGTGTGTGTGCTGTGTGTATATATACTGTGTGTGTGTGTGCTGTGTGTATATATACTGTGTGTGTGTGTTGTGTGTGTATATATACTGTGTGCTGTGTGTATATATACTGTGTGTGTGTGTGCTGTGTGTATATATACTGTGTGTGTGTGTGTGCTGTGTGTGTATATATACTGTGTGTGTGTGCTGTGTGTATATATACTGTGTGTGTGCTGTGTGTGTATATATACTGTGTGTGTGCTGTGTGTATATATACTGTGTGTGCTGTGTGTATATATACTGTGTGTGCTGTGTGTATATATACTGTGTGTGTGTGTGTGCTGTGTGTATATATACTGTGTGTGTATATATACTGTGTGTGTGTGTGCTGTGTGTATATATACTGTGTGTGTGTGTGTGCTGTGTGTATATATACTGTGTGTGTGCTGTGTGTATATATACTGTGTGTGTGTGCTGTGTGTATATATACTGTGTGTGTGCTGTGTGTATATATACTGTGTGTGTGATGTGTGTATATATACTGTGTGTGTGCTGTGTGTATATATACTGTGTGTGTGTGCTGTGTGTATATATACTGTGTGTGTGCTGTGTGTATATATACTGTGTGTGTGCTGTGTGTATATATACTGTGTGTGTGTGCTGTGTGTATATATACTGTGTGTGTGTGCTGTGTGTATATATACTGTGTGTGTGTGCTGTGTGTATATATACTGTGTGTGTGTGCTGTGTGTATATATACTGTGTGTGTGCTGTGTGTATATATACTGTGTGTGTGTGCTGTGTGTGTATATATACTGTGTGTGTGTGCTGTGTATATATACTGTGTGTGTGATGTGTATATATACTGTGTGTGTGATGTGTGTATATATACTGTGTGTGTGATGTGTGTATATATACTGTGTGTGTGCTGTGTGTATATATACTGTGTGTGTGTGCTGTGTGTATATATACTGTGTGTGTGTGCTGTGTGTATATATACTGTGTGTGTGTGCTGTGTGTATATATACTGTGTGTGTGCTGTGTGTATATATACTGTGTGTGTGCTGTGTGTATATATACTGTGTGTGTGATGTGTGTATATATACTGTGTGTGTGTGCTGTGTGTATATATACTGTGTGTGTGTGTGCTGTGTGTGTATATATACTGTGTGTGTGCTGTGTGTATATATACTGTGTGTGTGTGTGCTGTGTGTATATATACTGTGTGTGTATATATACTGTGTGTGTGTGCTGTGTGTATATATACTGTGTGTGTGTGCTGTGTGTATATATACTGTGTGTGTGTGCTGTGTGTATATATACTGTGTGTGTGTGCTGTGTGTATATATACTGTGTGTGTGCTGTGTGTATATATACTGTGTGTGTGATGTGTGTATATATACTGTGTGTGTGCTGTGTGTATATATACTGTGTGTGTGTGCTGTGTGTATATATACTGTGTGTGTGTGCTGTGTGTATATATACTGTGTGTGTGTGCTGTGTGTATATATACTGTGTGTGTGTGCTGTGTGTATATATACTGTGTGTGTGTGCTGTGTGTATATATACTGTGTGTGTGTGCTGTGTGTATATATACTGTGTGTGTGTGCTGTGTGTGTGTGCTGTGTGTGTATATATACTGTGTGTGTGTGCTGTGTATATATACTGTGTGTGTGTGCTGTGTATATATACTGTGTGTGTGATGTGTGTATATATACTGTGTGTGTGATGTGTGTATATATACTGTGTGTGTGCTGTGTGTATATATACTGTGTGTGTGTGCTGTGTGTATATATACTGTGTGTGTGTGCTGTGTGTATATATACTGTGTGTGTGTGCTGTGTGTATATATACTGTGTGTGTGCTGTGTGTATATATACTGTGTGTGTGATGTGTGTATATATACTGTGTGTGTGCTGTGTGTATATATACTGTGTGTGTGCTGTGTGTATATATACTGTGTGTGTGTATATATACTGTGTGTGTGCTGTGTGTGTATATATACTGTGTGTGTGCTGTGTGTGTATATATACTGTGTGTGTTATGTGTGTATGGACTGTACATATTGTATGCAATGTCTGCTGTATGATGTATATACTTTATGTCAGGTGTCTTGGAAAGCTGTTTTTTTTCCTTCAGCAATGAATTCCCCGTCACCCTGAGATACTCGGTAGATCGCAGCGCTGAGGTGTTGGTGCTCGGCGTCATCTCACATTGACTCTATTAATGATTGCGTCCGTTTTATTGTTTCCTGTTTATTCACTGACGTCAATTTTTTTATTAGTGGGAAGTAAATGGAGATCTGATCTGACGGATGATCTCCCCCCTCCCCCTCCCCGGATGATATACTGGGGAATTATAGAAATAACAATTACAGAATATGTAGCCATTATTGCAATCCTTCCCTCTCCAAGAGGGGGCGCTCTAAGGCTATGTTCACATGTAGCGGAACTTCTGTCCGATTTTTGCAGGTAGAGAATTTGCGGCGTATTACAGTAGCGGCAAAGTGGATGAGATTTAACATCTCATCCGCACGCTCCTAACATTTTCGTGTAGAAATTGTCCTGCGGTGCTGCCTGCGCATTTGTTGCAAATTTTCTCCATTTGTTTCAATGGGAAAGTGAAAATCTGCAATAAATGCCAAATGTTGCATTTTTCTGCTGCGGGAAAAGCTGCATTTCCGCAGCCAAATTCCCAAATAGAAAACCAAACAAACCGTATTTCCAATTTAAAATAAAAAAAATATACCGTACTCTCCTCCCCTGGCGCGCCTGTAGCGACACGTCCCTGCTTCCCCGGCTGGTCTTTGTGTAGCCGCCCCCATTGGATGACATTTTGTCCCTTGTGATCCCAGGAGCCTGTGATTGGCTGCAGGAGTCACATTTAACAAAACGTCCTCACAGAAGGCCGGCTACACAGAGACCAGCCCGGAGGAGCAGGAACGGGTCGCTACAGGCGCGCCGGGGGAGGGGAGTATAATAAAGTTGAATTTTTTTTAAATTTTTTTTAACATGTGGAATTTGCTGTGATTACGCAGGTAATCGCCATGGACACAAAAAACGCACCAAAAGTGCCTAATAATGCCACAAAATGCCTGCTGTTTGTAGTGCCATTTTTCTTAAAAGCGGAAACCACCCTTAAAAGGATTTTTGGGTGTCATTTTCTGCAATTTTCTAATATGCCTTTAAGTCTTGGTGCAGAGCCTGAGGGGGCGGAGCTGCAGAGCCTGAGGGGGCGGAGCATGACATAATTTCATAGAACACTAAGGCCTCATTCACACGACAGGGTTTCCCGGCGGGGTGCCGGCCGTTCATAAATCGGCCGGCACCCGGCTGCATTAGGAATAATAGACCCCTAATGGGGCTATTCACACGACCGATTTTTTGACGGCCGGGAAAACCGGCCGTCAAAAAATAGGACATGCTCTATCTTCGCCCGGGTACCCGGCCGCCCGGCTCCCATAGAAGTCTATGGGGCCGGGTAATACACGGCCATCACCGGGATGTGTCCCGAGTGATGGCCGGGTTTTCCGGCACTTGCGCTCTATCTCCTCCTCCTCACAGCGCAGAGTGCATGTGAGGAGGAGGAGGAGTTGATGCCATTCTGACGAATGGCATCGCTGTACACTGTGTGGCAGGGCCGGGGTGTACAGCAGGTGGAAGGGAGCGCTGCGCTGGCTCCCTTCCCCTGCTTGTTAAAAGCGCCCTGGCCCGGCGACACCTTCCATGGCGCCGCTAGCAGCTGCTGCTGCTGCTGCTGCTGCTACTACTGTAGCGACGCCACTATAGCAGAGCAGGGAGGTATCTCCCCGCTCTGCTATGTGCTAGCCCCACTTTAGCTCCTTGAAGGAGCGGAATCCCCGTGTTTCCATGGGGATTCCCCTTCAGGATTTGCCGCTGATGTCTCTGTCCAGATCTGCCCGGCCCGGAACGGATGCAAAAATAATGCAAACCTGCCGGGAAAAATGGCCGATTTTACCGGCCGATACTCGGGCTTGGGCGGGACCCGGTCGTGTGAATCCCGCCTAAAGATTGTTTCCTTGTCATGCTCCGCCCCCTCAGACCCTGCACTGGGCATAACACAGCATTTTAGGAGCGTTCCTTACATCCAGTTTAGTGGTTGTAGTTGTTGTTTTTTATTCTCAATGTCGTTTTTCAGACTTTTCTAATCCTAAACCTTTCCCTCAATAATAAATGGCGTAAAAAAGAAACGGTTCAGGCGAATGAGTAAAAATGACCTGTTTATTAGCCGAGTAATGACGGACTGCGAGCTTTCAAGACCACTTAACCCTTAGCATTAGGTCGCCCCTAAAAAGGCCCCGCTCTCCCTAAGTGGTCATTCGCCTGCTTTCCTTCAGTGGATTTTGTTATTAATACGACTTCGGTCTTAGGCCTCATGCACACGACCGTGCGGGCCGGCCACTGACTGACAGCCGCATTTTCGGGCCGTGCTCCCATACAAAGTGTGGGAGCACGGCCCGCAAAATGCGAAAGAACGGACATGTTCCATAATTCCCGGAACATTTCCACGGCACGGACACCCTTCCGTAGTGCTACGGAAAGGTGTCAGTGTTCAATGAAAGTGAATGGCTCTGTTTTTGCGGACGTGTGCATGGGGCCTTAAAGAGATATTCAGGCCATGAGCTGTGGATAGAGGATACATATTTATGACTGGTATACCCCTTTAAGAATTAAGAAAAATACTATATGCCATTTAGGGCTCTAGGAAAGTTGGGTGGTAACTCCTGTGGGTGATATGCCAGCCATATTGGTCATCACCCAGCTTTCGAAGGATCGGATATAACATCACACCGGAGGATTGCGGTCACCGATGCAACGTTACTTATTGATGATCATCACAATAATTCATATTTACATTTTTTCGTCTCTGTATTTTATTCCTCCCACATTTTCGCTCCACATCCTGGGAGGGACTTGTAGCTTTATTTACCCTGATCTTTCTGGTTCATGAACGCAATTCAAGGCTGCAGTGAAGACTGACACCACTAGAGGCAGAGCAGCGGGAGACAGCGTTGCAGGTTCTGTCCCAATAAAGCGCTCCCTTTAGAAACCGGGTTAGTTATTCACTGGACCCTTAAGTTTTGTTTGTTTTTTTGAAAATTGCGGCAAAAATTGCGGTATGACCGCAACTCGTGGATCTACCCGAACGGAAGCTTTACCAGTGTATCTTTTGTACGCTTGCATGGAAATATTTTCCGGTCCTGATTTCGGAGGCTGCGCAGTTTTGCTGGTCACCGGCACCCGACTCGTTTTTATAATGACTTTATATCACGCAGTTCGCCGCTGATATTTTTAGCACCGCGGCTTGTTGTGGGGCAGAAAACGGCCGGTTTTAAGTTTCGCGTCTTCTTTAGCTCCTTATGCGTGGCAGCCATGTTGGATGATTATGCCCGTATTCCCCCAAAATTTTACCCTAGCAAATTATTGAGGTGCGAGGCACAGTCTTAAAGGAATATCCACCGCAATATCCAGATCTCGGGGCCCGACGACTGATGCTGTTTTTGGCGCCGGTCGTGTTTACACTTTCAGGGTCCGCGGTTATGCCCTCCGTGAGTTTGCGGGACGCTGGCATATTGCAATTTTGTCCCGGATTAGCCGATGCCGGATTAAAAGAATTCCGCTGGATTAGTCAATTGTTTATTTTTAACTATACAATAAATTATGTAAAAACAAAAAAATACATATATATCGTCCTGGTCCGAGAAAAATCCTCAAAATTCTGCTAAAATCATATTTAAAAAATACACCACCCTATTCACGGGACATATTAGGCCTTTCCCGATCCGCCCAGGAACGCCCACATTGGGTACATTTACATAAGCTCCGCCTCTTTGAGGTCCAACTCATGGGACAATCCTGTGAAAACCGCATCCTGTGAACGCTGCATCCTGATTGGTTGCTATGGGCAACTGTTTCACTTTTCCTTTGGGCTACTTTTGATAGATCTCCATATTGGGCAGTAAAACAGGACGTATTGCCCATAGCAACCAATCACAGTGCTGCTTTCACTTTTCCAGAGCTCTGGTTGCTATGGGCAACATGGCTAGTCTTTCTGTTAGGGTATGTTCACACGGCTTATTTTCGGCCGATTTTCTGCCCGTATTTTCAGATGTTTTTTAGTAAGCGTGTGAACATGGCCTTACAGTTCAATCCCCGTATACGTGTCTGCGCATCACTCCATATAACACGGTTGTGCGGTTGTAAGGGTGAACTTGCACGTTGCGGAATTGTTGCGTTTTTTTTCGGACTGATTACGCACAGAAAATCCGTGACAATTTACAGTTCAGTGGATGTGGTTTTAAAATACCCGATCCACCTGTGTTGGAAAAAAAATTCCGGGTTTGCTGCGGATTTCGAATTCCGTAGTGTGTTAGTTCTGCTGCGGATTTCTGGCGGATTTTCACCGCTGATTTTTACTTTTCGCAATACCAAAGGTGAAATCTGTGGCAAATTTTCACCGTCGCGTGTGGCCTTAACCTAGAGCTCTGGTGTCTGTTCACATCTGAACTCTGATATCCGTTCATACCGGAAGCCATAGCGGTGTGCTGGATCCAAACGGCGACCGATACGCCCCATTGACTGTGGGTATGTTCACACGGCTTATTTTCGACCGTTTTTCGGGCTGTAAATGGCCGAAAAATCGCAACCAGAAGGGCCGTTTTATTTACATGTCACTTCTTGAGCCGTTTTTTATTGACTTTTTATTGAAAAACCGCTCCAAAAACGGCCGTGAAAAGCGCGAGTTTGCTTAAAGTCTGAAAATCAGGAGCTGTTTACCCGTGAAAACCGCTCCGTGTTTTCAGACGTTTTTTATTAAGCGTGTGAACATGGCCTTATAATGAATGCTATTTCGCTTTTACTGTTATTTTAATGGCAAGAATAGTTCTGAGACTTCGTTTTTATTGCCGTCAAATTATGGTAACCCTGACGGAGCGCAAATGTGAATATAGCGCAACCAAATGCGTAGCGTAGGGTCTATTTCACAAGTTCTGTGTGTGAAGTGGCAACCAGGATATCACGGTGGGGGCACTTGGCGTTCCCGTGCGACATTCCTCCCCACTATTGGCCGCCCGTGACCTGCACACTGTTTGTTTGTTTGTTCCTCCTAAACACCGACCTCTCCATCTTACACCAGGTGCAGGGGTGTTTGTTTTTAAAATCGACAGTACTTTAAAGGGATTGTTCGGTTTAGAAAACCCATTGTCATACACTCTATTAGGGAATTCTGAGTTTATAGAGGGGGGGGGGGTCCCCTGTTCAGGGTCCTCAGCGCTTGGTCAGAGTGGAGAGCGGTTATAAAGAGCGTCTCTCTCTCCGGAGGACCTGTCCTGTATTACACAGACAACACATTGATATAAATGGACACAGTGTAATACTTTAATTTTTCCTATGGTGGCGCTGCAGAGAAATGGAACACTTCTGCCAGGTTTCCCCACAGATCACAGCTGATCGCAGATTTTTTTTTAAATTTTTTTTTTAAGTACAGATTTAATCATTGTATGATGAGCAGTTCTGCAACTGTCTGAAAGATCTTGTGTTTCAGTTCCTCACCGTTTTTAAAATCTCTGCTTACAGTCAGTGAATGGGAATCTCTGAGGGTCTGGTATGATTGTATCCAGTCTAGACAATCCTCTGTGAGGTATATACATCAGCAGCACAAATCTTTCTCCTGTCCTGATAGTTTGTTACAATGTATCAGTGCAGGTAAAATGTATCCTTCTGGAGTCCGGGCTGTTTAGCTCACAGAGGATTGCTTTGACCACTTGTCTCGTAGCAGCGGCTCTCTCTGTCAGGGCACGTTGGGAGTTGTAGTTTTGAAACCGCTATAGAGCCACAACTTGGAGACCACTGCTATATTTCTATGACCGAGTTATTGTGGTACGCAGGAGAAACTGTTCAATGACCGGTTGGGCTCTGCTACATCTGTGCATTTACAACATCCCAGAGGACCCCATGATCTCTTGGTGCAGAATATTCTCAGGACTGTAAATAGTCGCCTCTACTTTGCATAGGTGAATAATTTATAACCCTTCACCTACATTATCCTCTGCGTTTGGACATTACACATTCCTGTCTTAAAGGGCCACTACACCTAATGTGTGCAGCAGCGTCATAAGAAGAGCTGCTGATATTATTCAAGCAAACATAGATCAATGACAAATTCAGCTCTGCTACATCTGTTTCTTTTGATAACTGATTTATGCCGATTGACCATAAGCTGTGTCAATTGACAAACTCAGCTCTGCTTCATCGTAAGGTGAGCAGGGTTTTCTGTCACATTGAAAAAAAAACTGCAGTCAGCCTTAATGGCTGATAATAGAGAACAGCAGATTGCGTTCAGCTGTGTACTGAAAAGTTCTGCAACTTTATAATATATTCAAGATCTGGGCTTGCTGTCAGTGAATGGAAGCATTCATTTTTAATTTCAGAAGCTGAAAATGATTAAGATTTCTATACATAAAACTTGACTTCCCCTGCAGTGGTGGAGAAGGTAACACCACGATATGGAGAAATCCTCTGTCTGCTCTCTGGTGCGACGCTCTGCAGACAGCTGCTGCTCTCTGGTGCGACGCTCTGCAGACAGCTGCTGCTCTTTCCTCTGGGATTAGAGAGCAGGTGATTTCTCTGCCGCTTGGTCACCTTTTTAGATGTAAATTGGTGTACTCTGCAGCGCCACCTCCTCCACCCGCCATCTGGTGTCCCCTGGGCTGCGGCGTAGACACAGACCTGCAGGCGTTGAGGATTCTTGGGGTCCCCGGGAGCCCTCCTTCTGTACGGACATGTTATAGTAAGTCTTTTATAAACTATAAATCACCGGGGGATGGGTTATTAGTCCTGCTCGGAGTGCCATGATGTCGCATGATCCCATATATTGTTGGGTGCTCGGGCACAGCCTGATGTAATGTGGATATCATGAAGATAACCCTTGTCCAAATGCCCTATTAGGGTATATGGGCGCTATGGAGAGATGGGTCTCCCACTTAGGACCCCCCAAAATATGCCAGTCCCGCTCTGGTGGACTCGAGCCTTCCATGTATTACATGGGTAACCATTGATTTTTACTACTACATTTCCCCTACTGATAGCTGTGGGGGCTCCAGACCGAGCGCTTCATGTCTCATAGGAGATAACAACCACCCTGTCTCTAGAACGGGGTCCCCTGACCTGCGTCCTACCTCTGTCACTGATTTACGAGGTCCGTTGGGCTGCGCTGTTTGCGTAACCCCCATTATATTTATGGCCGTTTTGGAAACCGCGTAGCTCATGTCGGCTGTTTCCGTACCCGGCCACATTGTAACTCGGTGGCCGGAGAGCAGCGTCCATAGTAGGGGGTCAAGGGAGCCCCGTTCTAGAGATGGGTGCGGGTCCTACCTCTGGGACCTGTATCTATCTGATATTTATGGCATAATCGGTGGATATGCCATAAATGTCCGAGATGGGAATACCGCTTTAAGGATCCGCTCCATCATCTTCTCCAGATTCTCATAGTATTATTAATGGAAGTTACTGGGATATTGTGCGAGTGGGATAATCTCATGTGTGCAGTCCCCGAAATGAGCAGCCAATGAAGAACAAACCTCATTAATACTTAAAGGGGCCGTCTGAGATTAGACAAAAAGGGTCTGGTTTTTTTTGGTTTTTTTTCCCAAGAAACATCGCCACCCTTGTCCATAGGCGGTGTCTGGTACTGCAACTCAGACCTATTCGAGTAAATGCTTCAAAACCAGAAAGTGCCCATGAACAAGTGTTTTAGTAAAAGAGGTGGTCAGGGGTAGATGACACTTTTGGAATTGGTCCGAGCCGAACTCCGAGAAACTCCCCTTTAAGATGCGGAAAAAAAAAAGTTTCCCTGTGTTATGTTTATGTCGGATGTTACCTTAAGGGATAACTAAACTTTCAAAAAACTTCTGACATGTCAGAAGTTTTGATCGCTGGGGGTCCGAGCCCTGAGACCCCCTCCGATCGCTAAAACGAAAAAGCGGAAGCGCTCAGATGACCGCTGCGCGCTTAGTTTCTGATCGGCTTTTCTCGGAAAGCTGAGCAGTCGGTGTACGGACTCCTAGACTTTCTAATGAGCCTGTACACCGCTCCGAGAAAAACCGATCAGAAATGAAGCGGCTCAGCGCCCACCCGAGCACTTCTGCCGCTTCGTTTTAGGTGTCGGTGGGGGTCTCAGTGCTCTGAAAGTTCAGTTACCCTTTTTTTATTTTTTATTGCTACTGAAAGAATGTTAGAAAAAAGTAGGTTACCAACTGGACAGGAGGATCAGTGAACACAGGATTTTCTGTAACCATAGATACACATAGGTCGGCATAGGAGCTGTAGACCCAAAACGCTAGGAGATTTTTAATAGAGCCTGTTTGCAAAGTCTTTACATTCACTAAAGCAATAATAGAAAACTGGTTGCAAAGGTGGACTTGCCCTTTAAATCTACTCTGCACACTAGTTGGGCATTAAACACCACCTGTGGGTAAGACACTGCCCTTATGTGCTGACATTGCATTCCTTCAGACGTCTCACGCTCGAAGCCCCAGGATATAATTTACACCTGCAGACACGACCGTAATCCCCCTGCAAATCCAGATCTGCAAAGTCTAGAACTATAAGGGTATGTGCACACGTAGTGACCAAAAACGTCTGAAAATCCAGAGCTGTTTTCAAGGGAAAACAGCCCCTGCTTTTCAGACGTTTTTTGACCAACTCGCATTTTTCGCGGCGTTTTTCGCACCGTTTTCGCAGCGTTTTTTACGTCCGTTTTTGGAGCTGTTTTCATTGGAGTCTATGAGTTTGTTCACACGGAGTATTTTGGGGGAGGAATATCTGCCTCAAAATTCCGTTTGGAACTTTGAGGCAGATTTTCCTCTCCCTGCACGCCGATTTTCGCGGCGATTATCGCACCGTTTTTCGCCCGCGGCCATTGAGCGCCGCGGGCATAAAACAGCGAGAAATACGCTTTCTCCTGCCTCCCATTGAAGTCAATGGGAGGTCAGAGGCGGAAGCGCCCGAAGATAGGGCATGTCGCTTCTTTTTCCCGCGAGGCAGTTTTACTGCTCACGGGAAAAAGACGCCGACGCCTCCCATTGAAATCAATGGGAGGCGTTCTCGGGCCGTTTTTGCCGAGTTTTGCGACGCGGTTTCCGCGTCAAAAAACTCGGCAAAATACTCCGTGTGAACATAGCCTATGAGAAAACAGCTCCAAAAACGTCCAAAGAAGTGTCCCGCATATAATGTATAGAAGTGTCCCGCATATAATGTATATAAGTGTCCTGCATATAATGTATATAAGTGTCCCGCATATAATGTATATAAGTGTCCTGCATATAATGTATATAAGTGTCCTGCATATAATGTATATAAGTGTCCCGCATATAATGTATATAAGTGTCCTGCATATAATGTATATAAGTGTCCTGCATATAATGTATATAAGTGTCCTGCATATAATGTATATAAGTGTCCTGCATGTAATGTATATAAGTGTCCTGCATGTAATGTATATAAGTGTCCTGCATATAATGTATATAAGTGTCCTGCATATAATGTATATAAGTGTCCTGCATATAATGTATGTGTCCTGCATGTAATGTATATAAGTGTCCTGCATATAATGTATATAAGTGTCCTGCATATAATGTATATAAGTGTCCTGCATGTAATGTATATAAGTGTCCTGTATATAAGTGTCCTGTATATAAGTGTCCCGCATATAATGTATATGTGTCCCGCATATAATGTATATGTGTCCCGCATATAATGTATAGAAGTGTCCCGCATATAATGTATAGAAGTGTCCCGCATATAATGTATAGAAGTGTCCCGCATATAATGTATAGAAGTGTCCCGCATATAATGTATAGAAGTGTCCCGCATATAATGTATAGAAGTGTCCCGCATATAATGTATAGAAGTGTCCCGCATATAATGTATAGAAGTGTCCCGCATATAATGTATAGAAGTGTCCCGCATATAATGTATAGAAGTGTCCCGCATATAATGTATAGAAGTGTCCCGCATATAATGTATAGAAGTGTCCCGCATATAATGTATAGAAGTGTCCCGCATATAATGTATAGAAGTGTCCCGCATATAATGTATAGAAGTGTCCCGCATATAATGTATAGAAGTGTCCCGCATATAATGTATAGAAGTGTCCCGCATGTAATGTATAGAAGTGTCCCGCATGTAATGTATAGAAGTGTCCCGCATGTAATGTATAGAAGTGTCCCGCATGTAATGTATATAAGTGTCCCGCATGTAATGTATATAAGTGTCCTGCATGTAATGTATATAAGTGTCCTGCATGTAATGTATATAAGTGTCCTGCATGTAATGTATATAAGTGTCCTGCATATAATGTATATAAGTGTCCTGCATATAATGTATATAAGTGTCCTGCATATAATGTATATAAGTGTCCCGCATGTAATGTATATAAGTGTCCCGCATGTAATGTATATAAGTGTCCCGCATGTAATGTATATAAGTGTCCTGCATGTAATGTATATAAGTGTCCTGCATGTAATGTATATAAGTGTCCTGCATGTAATGTATATAAGTGTCCTGCATATAATGTATATAAGTGTCCTGCATATAATGTATATAAGTGTCCTGCATGTAATGTATATAAGTGTCCTGTATATAAGTGTCCTGTATATAAGTGTCCCGCATATAATGTATATGTGTCCCGCATATAATGTATAGAAGTGTCCCGCATATAATGTATAGAAGTGTCCCGCATATAATGTATAGAAGTGTCCCGCATATAATGTATAGAAGTGTCCCGCATATAATGTATAGAAGTGTCCCGCATATAATGTATAGAAGTGTCCCGCATATAATGTATAGAAGTGTCCCGCATATAATGTATAGAAGTGTCCCGCATATAATGTATAGAAGTGTCCCGCATATAATGTATAGAAGTGTCCCGCATATAATGTATAGAAGTGTCCCGCATATAATGTATAGAAGTGTCCCGCATATAATGTATAGAAGTGTCCCGCATATAATGTATAGAAGTGTCCCGCATATAATGTATAGAAGTGTCCCGCATGTAATGTATATAAATGTCCTGCATATAATGTATATAAGTGTCCTGCACTTCTTTTGACGAGGCTGTATTTTTACGCGTCGTCTTTTGACAGCTGTCAAACGATGACGCGTAAATTACAGGTCGTCTGCACAGTACGTCGGCAAACCCATTCAAATGAATGGGCAGATGTTTGCCGACGTATTGTAGCCCTATTTTCAGACGTAAAACGAGGCATAATACGCCTCGTTTACTCCTGAAAATAGGTCGTGTGAACCCAGCCTAAACTTTCCCCAGAGGTAACAAATATTCTGAGCTGGGACGCAGGAGACTGGATTTCCCGTAATTGATCCCTGCGTGACACCATACAGTCCTGGCCGAATCTACACGGAGATGTGATTTAAAGGGGTATTCCAATCCGGATATGCCATAAATGTCTGATAAATGCGGGTCCCAGCTCCGGGACTTGAACCTGTGTCCATAATGGGGGGGGGGGGTCACTCGACCCCCCCGATCCTGCAAGCGTGCTCGGCTGTTGCCGTAATCCCAATAGGTATCATTGGAGAGAGCCGCGCACATGCAGGTGCACCTCCCCCACCGATTCTCCATCTGGATGCGGTAGTCGCCTCTTTAGACAGGACAGGTTTGGTGCACCCCAAATGTACAGCGTTGTGGCTGGTATACCATGAAGCAGACGTGACGCTGGCCAGAGGGCCGTGACCTCTTCACTCAGCTGATTGGTGGGTGTGGCGGGAGTCAGACACCCACTCGTTTGATATTGATGGCCGCCCATAAAGTTCCAGAAAACCCCCTTTAAATTGTGTTTTTAATTTATTATAAAGGTTGGAACGGTTAAGGGGACATATATTATATTTGTATTTTTTTACTTTTTTTTATTTTTAGTAAAAAAAAATGTTTTTATTCAAAACAATCGGGTTTATTTTCATGTGCTTTTTATTTTTTTCTTTGGTGTCCCCAAAGGGCTTTTAAAAAATAAAATAAAATAAAAATTATTTTATTATAGTGCATTAGAATACCTAACAGGAATTATACAGGACAGCTCTGGGGGCCTTTGTTAGTCCCAGGTGTGTCCCTTAAGACTTGGGGATCACCATTGCAGGGGCTGGCGAATCTGCTACAATAGAGGTCCCCGCTCCCTTGTGATCCCGCAATCGCTGTTGATTGCGGCATCACAAGGGTCAAACAGCGAGGATCGTAGTTTTCTCTTTACAAAGAGACCTCCACCAATCTGTAGAAGAAGGGTTGTGCCCCTTTCATGGAGGACGAGGGAACTGTGTTATGTGACCAAAGAAAAACGGCAATTCCTCAATTGAGAGATTCGTTCTTGGCAACATTTAATATACTTTTCTATGCTACTAGAACTGTATTGGTTGAGTATTTCACGTCTTTTTTTTTTATTTGACACAGGAGCCAATGAAAATGTCTGACAATGGTTTAGACCTTGATGATAAACCTCCGGCTCCGCCCCTGAGGAACACCAGCACTTTATTTGGAGCCAGTGTGAAGGACAACATAGACCATGGATCAAAACCTCTTCCACCAAACCCAGAGAAGAAGATGAAGAAGCCGGATAGGCTTCTGAACATTTTACCCAGGGCTGCAGATAAAAGTACAGTATCGTTCATAGCTGTAGAATGTGTAATAATTATAAAGCGCCCCCTATATGTACAACTGCTTACCATTTTTGATCAGGAAGTTAGTCAGAGAAAATAACAAACAGATATAATCGTCTGGGTGAGTCATTAGTTGCATGAAATCCTAAAACGTGACGATCAGGTTACATCTTTTAAGCGCTGAAGCTCCACCCACGAGATTGCCGATACTCAAGGAAACATTTCAGGGTTTGCATATCTTTATGGTCGACTGCCTGTTTAATCTTTGGTAGTTGGCTATTAAGTTGTAACTTTTGAAACATGTTCAATTTACGAGCAGGAAGTCAATGAGGCATGTTTACCTTAACTCCTGATGGCCGAAGTTTTGGCGAGCATTTAGTATATTCGAAACCAAGATATTTTTTTTTCTAATTGTCCCAATCCATCTAAAATGAAAAAGGAAGCAACTTTGCAATAGGTCTTGATTAAAAAAAAAATCTTCTGACCTTTGGTGTTTGCAGCTTTTATGTAGAGCTGTGTCTCCATGGTAACAGACAACAAACACACTGTAGTCTGATCCTGCACTCATACACTTTCATCTCCCCTTTACTTCTTGCTAACCTACCAAATGTAAGTTGGTAAAAAGAGAACAGATCGAGACGACTGTGGCGGTGACTCTGGCTACACAGAGATTGTTGTCTGTTACCATGGAGACACATACATCTGCTAGGAGCTGTAGGCACAAAACGGTAGGAGGTTTTTAATGAAGTCCTATTGCCAAGTTGCTTAGTTATTTTAGACAAATTTGGTTGCGATGGTGGACGTAGCCTATTATTTTTATATGCTTATCCCCGCTTTAGTCTTTAGGGGATTTTTTTATTTCGATGTAAGAGACTTCTAAGGGTATGTTCACACGGCTTATTTAACGCCCCGAAAACCGGCTGAAAATACGGACGCTGAATGCCTCCAAACATCTGCCCATTGACTTTAATGGGAAAAACGGCGTTTCGTTCCGACGGGGTGTTTTTTTACGCGGCCGTTTGTAAAAAAAAAAAACACCACATAAAAAGAAGTGCATGTCACTTCTTGAGCCGTTTTTCATTGGGTCAATAGATAAACAGCTCCAAAAACAGCCGCAAAAAGTGCATCAAAAAACGCTTGATGCTTTAAAACGTCTGAAAACCAGAGGCTGTTTTCCCTTGAAAATGGCTCTGTATTTACGTCCGTTTTTTTGGTTTGCCGTGTGAACATACCCTTAGGGAAAACAGCCTCTGATTTTCAGCCGTTTTTTATGCCTCAAGCGTTTTTTTGATGAGTTTTTTTACGGCTGTTTTTGGAGCTGTTTTTCCATTGAGACAATGAAAAACGGCTCCAAAAACAGCTCAAGAAGTGACATGCGCTTCTTTTTTACTGGGTGTTTTTTTTTTACGTGCCGTTTTTACAAACGGCCGAGTAAAAAAATACCCCTTGGGAACGAAACAACATTTTTCCCATAGAAATCAATGGGCAGATGTTTCGAGGCGTTCAGCCTCCGTATTTTTTGCCATTTTTCGGGGCGTTTACGGCCCGAAAAAAGGATGAAAATAAGCCGTGTGAACATACCCTCGTGGTGAGATTTTACATAGTGCCAAGATGTTAAATGTAAAGACGTGAAAAAGTCTTTACAATTCTCTGACCGTTTGAGGGCCTTTTTCAGTTTTTCAGATTTTTTTTATTTTTTCCTCGCCTTCCTTGGCGCTTTTGGGTCATATTTTTTAATAGGAGAATAAAAAACATTTCAAGTCGTGTGTGTGTGTGTGTGGGAAGAAACGCAATGCCAACCACCGTGCCCGACCTTTAGTCCGTTCATAAAAAAACAAATCCGTTCACATTTGAAGGTTTTACAATCCCTTTGAAGGTTTTATGGCGGTATATAATGGGATGAACGTTGGACGGTTGTCTGATTTATTGACACCATGACGTCCGTGCAAGAAAAATAATCTGGCAAACGTTTATTTCAAGGTACGTGATCGCACTCTTTGTCCACACCACCGGCTGTGTGTTCGGTGGAGGCAGCCATTTTTTAGACCATGGGTCTCTTGTCGAATAACTAAAAACAGCTGACCATTGACAACCAATCAGATTGTAGATTTCGTTTTCTAACCTGCCCTGGAAAGATGAAAGCTGGAATCTGATTGGTTGCAATGGCAAACCCTATCATGTGGTTGTCTAATGGTTTTCTCTTTTCCCAGCCTACAAAATTAAAAGGCCAGAAATCTCCCTCCCGTCCGGCTTTGAACACTCCATTCATGTTGGCTTTGATCCTGTGACGGGACAATTCACTGTAAGTAAAGGGGCAGCAGAAACGAAGGATTTTTGTACCGATTTCGAGTGTTTTTTTTTTTTTTTTTTTCTCCATTTACATCCAAAGCTTCTTTAAAAAAAAATCTGTTGGTTGCCCTTGGAAACAGACTGGTTTATTGCCACCTTGCTGTCAGTCATGTGACCTGGCTCTAAAGGTTCACATCAACTAATAGTCAGCCAACCGACTGTTAATTCTTCCGTCACCGCTGAGCGTGCGTGTTTCAATAGAGCGAGGGGAATAAGCCCATCCAAGACCTGTCTGGCAGCGGTTATCTTCCCACGGGGGAGCAAAGGATTGGGCATGTTGAAATACCACGTGGCTTATTGTAGTATGAAATCCACCCCTGTCTCTCCCCCATGCTTTATAGTGCAGCTCTGTTTGTATTCATTGTCTGCTGTGAGCACCTGTGCTTGGCCCGGTTGACACAGAAAGGACCGCAGGTTTCTCTCTGCCTGGCCATGGAAGGTCTTTTTTTCCTGAAATCAAAGCGGACATGGCCCTCCTGACATCTGTGACACCTCCCAGCTTCATTTATTACCCCGTCGCCATCCCAAAAGCTATCACACTTGCAAATTTCCTTGATCCTCACATTTAAAGACACATATACATTATACAAGGGCATCTATAATATGCCTATAAAGTGTTACATTAGTGAGACCTCGGAGCATCCGCTGTATGACCAGGTGACTGAATATGGCACCCGGCATCCAGCTGGAAAGGACATGTGGGCGGAGCATTACCAAGGTATTCTGTCTTTCAGCTGCTACTGGCCAATCAGGGTTTTAGTTGCAATTTTTATCCTTTATGGACATGCCATCCTTTATGGAGGTTAAAGCACCTCAAAGTATAGCATACCGCAGAGTTCGTCCATCTTGGATTAATGTTATTAAACATTTAAAGGGATTAAAACTGCAGCTCCGTCCAATTTACATGAGCTGCAGTACCAGGCACAGCCACAACCAAATGTATGGCGCTGTTCCTTGGTAATATAGGAGACGCTTCACTTCAATGAGTTCTGCGGCCTTTTAAGCAGCTGATTGGTCATACTCCCATCGATCAGATATTGATAGCTTATCCTAAGCATAGGCTGTCAATAATATAGTCCTGGAAAACCCATTTAACTTAATATTAATTAAACAAGCCATTAGCACGTTCTATTTTTGTCGAGTCTGCACTGGTGCAGCTATTTTCTTTAAAGGGCTACTCCATGTTCGACCAGAGCCAATGGCATCCTGTAACAGGTTTGAAGTGGTATTCCAACCTTAGGGTCAGTTCACACAGAGTTTTGTTAGTTTCTGCATCAAAATCGGCACCATGTCGGAATCCGCGCCAGAAAAACGGCTGAAATCGCTCAATTTCAGTATGAGGCATAGGCGTTTTTTTGCCTGGGCGGCTTTTGGGCGCTCACGGGAAAAAAAAAAAAGCTGCATGTCCTTTCTTGCTGTGGTTTCTGCCTCTGGACTCCCATTGAAATCAATAAGCGGCAGAAAAAAAAACCTGCGGCGCTGCTTTTTGAGCGTGTTTTGCCCGCAGTAAAAAAAAAAAAAAAAAAGGCAGGCAATTCAAAATTCTGCCTGCAAAAAAACTGTGTTAACAGGGACTTAGGCCCTGTTCACACAGGCAAAAAACGGCCAATATCACCTCCCATTGATTTCAATGGAAGTCAAAGGTGTTTTTTTTCCAGCGAGCGGAACAAAAATCTTGCAGGAAAAAGAAGCGACATTCCCTTTCTTCAGGCGTTTCCCTCTCTGATCTACCATTGTCAATGGGAGGCAGAGAAAGCGTTTTTAGCAGCGTTATTTGCCCGTGGCCGAAAAACGCGGCAAGAGTGCAGGAAGGCCAAAATCTGCCTAAAAAAACTCAGTGTGAACAGGGCCTTAGACATTTATGGCATCTCCACAGGACATGCCATAAATGTCTGATAGATGCAGGTCCTAGCTCTGGGAACCGCACCTATCTCCAGAATGGGGGTCAGCCGACCCCCTTCCCGTTAGGGGACGTGGCCACGCATCAAGGTGGAGTATGGAGAGGCGGCCGCTAATGGAAACACACTTGCTCGGCTGTTTCAGTTACTCTCAGAGAACAGAATAGAGCGAGCGCGTACATGTGAGTTGTGTGACCCTCGTTCTGGAGATGGGTGCAGGTCCCAAAGCTGGCCCTTTAGCTATCAGACGTTTATGGCATATCCATCCTTTTAAGCTGCCATCAAGAAGTCAAAAATCGTTCTATACGAATGCCAGGAAGCAAATTATAGACAGTCAAACTCTTTGGAAAATCGGAGCAATTTAAAATAACTTTCTGCCGGCAGTGCACGGTATCTGTGGGCAATGGGATGTTCTCCACAGCATTGAGAGAAACTGCAGCTGCATCCCCCTCCTCCATATCTTCTCTTTACTGTAATACTGTAGATAGATTTCTTTTTTTGGGGACTGAGAAGGTTTGTGAACATTTTATAGAGAACCTGCAGGAAAGGAAGAGGGAACTACAGGCTGCTGGAAGCTTTTATTTTTTTATTTTTTTTTTAACCCATTATATTCTATGCTTGTGTAGGGAATGCCAAAGCAATGGGCACTGCTGCTACAGACTTCCAAAATTTCACAAGAAGAACAAAAAAAGAATCCACAGGCTGTACTGGACGTACTGACCTATTATAACTCCAAGAAAACCACCAACAGCGAGAAGTACATGAGCTTCACAGGTAACGTGTGCAAGAAGTTCTATAGGAGCAGTATTATAGTCGTTATATTCTTGTATATAGGAGGCAGTATTATAGTAGATATATTCTTGTATATAGGGGCAGTATTATAGTAGATATATTCTTGTATATAGGAGCAGTATTATAGTAGATATATTCTTGTATATAGGAGCAGTATTATAGTAGTTATATTCTGGTATATAGGGGGCAGTATTATAGTAGTTATATTCTTGTATATAGGGGGCAGCATTATAGTAGTTATATTCTTGTATATAGAGAGCAGTATTATAGTAGTTATATTCTTGTATATAGGAGGCAGTATTATAGTAGTTATATTCTTGTATATAGGAGGCAGTATTATAGTAGTTATATAGTTATATTCTTGTACATAGGGGCAGTATTATAGTAGTTATATTCTTGTATATAGGGGGCAGTATTATAGTAGATATATTCTTGTATATAGGGGCAGTATTATAGTAGTTATATTCTTGTATATAGGGGCAGTATTATATTAGTTATATTCTTGTATATAGGAGGCAGTATTATAGTAGTTATATTCTTGTATATAGGGGGCAGCATTATAGTAAATATATTCTTATATATATGAGCAGTATTATAGTAGTTATATTCTTGTATATAGGGGCAGTATTATATTAGTTATATTCTTGTATATAGGAGGCAGTATTATAGTAGTTATATTCTTGTATATAGGGGGCAGTATTATAGTAAATATATTCTTATATATATGAGCAGTATTATAGTAGTTATATTCTTGTATATAGGGGCAGTATTATAGTAGTTATATTCTTGTATATAGGGGCAGTATTATAGTAGTTATATTCTTGTATATAGGGGCAGTATTATAGTAGTTATATTCTTGTATATAGGGGCAGTATTATAGTAGTTATATTCTTGTATATAGGAGCAGTATTATAGTCGTTATATTCTTGTATATAGAGAGCAGTATTATAGTAGTTATATTCTTGTATATAGGGGCAGTATTATAGTAGTTATATTCTGGTATATAGGGGTAGTATTATAGTAGATATATTCTTGTATATAGGGGCAGTATTATAGTAGATATATTCTTGTATATAGGAGCAGTATTATAGTAGTTATATTCTGGTATATAGGGGTAGTATTATAGTAGATATATTCTTGTATATAGGGGCAGTATTATAGTAGATATATTCTTGTATATAGGAGCAGTATTATAGTAGTTATATTCTGGTATATAGGGGGCAGTATTATAGTAGTTATATTCTTGTATATAGGGGGCAGCATTATAGTAGTTATATTCTTGTATATATGAGCAGTATTATAGTAGATATATTCTTGTATATAGGGGGCAGTATTATAGTAGTTATATTCTTGTATATAGGGGCAGTATTATAGTAGTTATATTCTGGTATATAGGGGGCAGTATTATAGTAGTTATATTCTTGTATATAGGGGGCAGTATTATAGTCGTTATATTCTTGTATATAGAGAGCAGTATTATAGTAGTTATATTCTTGTATATAGGAGGCAGTATTATAGTAGTTATATTCTTGTATATAGGAGGCAGTATTATAGTAGTTATATAGTTATATTCTTGTACATAGGGGCAGTATTATAGTAGTTATATTCTGGTATATAGGGGTAGTATTATAGTAGATATATTCTTGTATATAGGGGCAGTATTATAGTAGATATATTCTTGTATATAGGAGCAGTATTATAGTAGTTATATTCTGGTATATAGGGGGCAGTATTATAGTAGTTATATTCTTGTATATAGGGGGCAGCATTATAGTAGTTATATTCTTGTATATATGAGCAGTATTATAGTAGATATATTCTTGTATATAGGGGGCAGTATTATAGTAGTTATATTCTTGTATATAGGGGCAGTATTATAGTAGTTATATTCTGGTATATAGGGGGCAGTATTATAGTAGTTATATTCTTGTATATAGGGGGCAGTATTATAGTCGTTATATTCTTGTATATAGAGAGCAGTATTATAGTAGTTATATTCTTGTATATAGGAGGCAGTATTATAGTAGTTATATTCTTGTATATAGGAGGCAGTATTATAGTAGTTATATAGTTATATTCTTGTACATAGGGGCAGTATTATAGTAGTTATATTCTTGTATATAGGGGGCAGTATTATAGTAGATATATTCTTGTATATAGGGGCAGTATTATAGTAGTTATATTCTTGTATATAGGGGCAGTATTATATTAGTTATATTCTTGTATATAGGAGGCAGTATTATAGTAGTTATATTCTTGTATATAGGGGGCAGTATTATAGTAAATATATTCTTATATATATGAGCAGTATTATAGTAGTTATATTCTTGTATATAGGGGCAGTATTATATTAGTTATATTCTTGTATATAGGAGGCAGTATTATAGTAGTTATATTCTTGTATATAGGGGGCAGTATTATAGTAAATATATTCTTATATATATGAGCAGTATTATAGTAGTTATATTCTTGTATATAGGGGCAGTATTATAGTAGTTATATTCTTGTATATAGGGGCAGTATTATAGTAGTTATATTCTTGTATATAGGGGCAGTATTATAGTAGTTATATTCTTGTATATAGGGGCAGTATTATAGTAGTTATATTCTTGTATATAGGGGCAGTATTATAGTCGTTATATTCTTGTATATAGAGAGCAGTATTATAGTAGTTATATTCTTGTATATAGGGGCAGTATTATAGTAGTTATATTCTTGTATATAGGGGCAGTATTATAGTAGTTATATTCTTGTATATACGAGGCAGTATTATAGTAGTTATATAGTTATATTCTTGTACATAGGGGCAGTATTATAGTAGATATATTCTTGTATATAGGGGCAGTATTATAGTAGTTATGTTCTTGTATATAGGAGCAGTATTATAGTAGTTATATTCTTGTATATAGGGGGCAGTATTATAGTAGTTATATTCTTGTATATAGGAGCAGTATTATAGTAGTTATATTCTTGTATATAGGAGCAGTATTATAGTAGTTATATTCTTGTATATAGGGGGCAGTATTATAGTAATTATATTCTTGTATATAGAGGGCAGTATTATAGTAGTTATATTCTTGTATATAGGGGGTAGTATTATAGTAGTTATATTCTAGTATATAGGGGCAGTATTATAGTAGTTATATTCTTGTATGTAGGAGCAGTATTATAGTAGTTATATAGTTATATTCTTGTACATAGGGGCAGTATTATAGTAGATATATTCTTGTATATAGGGGCAGTATTATAGTAGTTATGTTCTTGTATATAGGAGCAGTATTATAGTAGTTATATTCTTGTATATAGGGGGCAGTATTATAGTAGTTATATTCTTGTATATAGGAGCAGTATTATAGTAGTTATATTCTTGTATATAGGAGCAGTATTATAGTAGTTATATTCTTGTATATAGGGGGCAGTATTATAGTAATTATATTCTTGTATATAGAGGGCAGTATTATAGTAGTTATATTCTTGTATATAGGGGGTAGTATTATAGTAGTTATATTCTTGTATATAGGGGCAGTATTATAGTAGTTATATTCTTGTATGTAGGAGCAGTATTATAGTAGTTATATTCTTGTATATAGGAGCAGTATTATAGTAGTTATATTCTTGTATATAGGAGCAGTATTATAGTAGTTATATTATTGTATATAGGGGGCAGTATTATAGTAGTTATATTCTTGTATATACATAGGGGCAGTATTATAGTAGTTATATTCTTGTATATAGGGGCAGTATTATAGTAGTTATATTCTTGTATATAGGGGCAGTATTATAGTAGTTATATTCTTGTATATAGGGGCAGTATTATAGTAGTTATATTCTTGTATATAGGGGGCAGTATTATAGTAGTTATATTCTTGTATATAGGAGCGGTATTATAGTAGTTATATTCTTGTATATAGGGGCAGTATTATAGTAGTTATATTCTTGTATATAGGAGCAGTATTATAGTAGTTATATTCTTCTATATAGGAGCAGTAATGTAGTAGTTATATTCTTGTATATAGGGGCAGTATTATAGTAGTTATATTCTTGTATATAGGAGCAGTATTATAGTAATTATATTCTTGTATATAGGGGCAGTATTATAGTAGTTATATTCTTGTATATAGGGGCAGTATTATAGTCGTTATATTCTTGTATATAGGGGCAGTATTATAGTAGTTATATTCTTGTATATAGATGGCAGTATTATAGTAGTTATATTCTTGTATATAGGGGCAGTATTATAGTAATTATATTCTTGTATATAGATGGCAGTATTATAGTAGTTATAGTCTTGTATATAGGGGCAGTATTATAGTAGTTATATTCTTGTATATAGGGGGCAGTATTATAGTAGTTATGTTCTTGTATATAGCGGCAGTATTTTAGTAGTTATATTCTTGTATATAGGGGGCAGTATTCTAGTAGTTATATTCTTGTATATAGGAGCAGTATTATAGTAGTTATATTCTTGTATATAGGGAGCAGTATTATAGTAGTTATATTCTTGTATATAGGGGCAGTATTATATTATTTATATTCTTGTATATAGGGGGCAGTATTATAGTAGTTATATTCTTGTACATAGGGGGCAGTATGATAGTAGTTATATTCTTCTATATAGGAGCAGTAATGTAGTAGTTATATTCTTGTATATAGGGGCAGTATTATAGTAGTTATATTCTTGTATATAGGAGCAGTATTATAGTAATTATATTCTTGTATATAGGGGCAGTATTATAGTAGTTATATTCTTGTATATAGGAGCAGTATTATAGTAGTTATATTCTTCTATATAGGAGCAGTATTATAGTAGTTATATTCTTGTATATAGGGGCAGTATTATAGTAGTTATATTCTTGTATATAGGAGCAGTAATGTAGTAGTTATATTCTTGTATATAGGGGCAGTATTATAGTAGTTATATTCTTGTATATAGGAGCAGTATTATAGTAATTATATTCTTGTATATAGGGGCAGTATTATAGTAGTTATGTTCTTGTATATAGGAGCAGTATTATAGTAGTTATATTCTTGTATATAGGGGGCAGTATTATAGTAGTTATATTCTTGTATATAGGAGCAGTATTATAGTAGTTATATTCTTGTATATAGGAGCAGTATTATAGTAGTTATATTCTTGTATATAGGGGGCAGTATTATAGTAATTATATTCTTGTATATAGAGGGCAGTATTATAGTAGTTATATTCTTGTATATAGGGGGTAGTATTATAGTAGTTATATTCTAGTATATAGGGGCAGTATTATAGTAGTTATATTCTTGTATGTAGGAGCAGTATTATAGTAGTTATATAGTTATATTCTTGTACATAGGGGCAGTATTATAGTAGATATATTCTTGTATATAGGGGCAGTATTATAGTAGTTATGTTCTTGTATATAGGAGCAGTATTATAGTAGTTATATTCTTGTATATAGGGGGCAGTATTATAGTAGTTATATTCTTGTATATAGGAGCAGTATTATAGTAGTTATATTCTTGTATATAGGAGCAGTATTATAGTAGTTATATTCTTGTATATAGGGGGCAGTATTATAGTAATTATATTCTTGTATATAGAGGGCAGTATTATAGTAGTTATATTCTTGTATATAGGGGGTAGTATTATAGTAGTTATATTCTTGTATATAGGGGCAGTATTATAGTAGTTATATTCTTGTATGTAGGAGCAGTATTATAGTAGTTATATTCTTGTATATAGGAGCAGTATTATAGTAGTTATATTCTTGTATATAGGAGCAGTATTATAGTAGTTATATTATTGTATATAGGGGGCAGTATTATAGTAGTTATATTCTTGTATATACATAGGGGCAGTATTATAGTAGTTATATTCTTGTATATAGGGGCAGTATTATAGTAGTTATATTCTTGTATATAGGGGCAGTATTATAGTAGTTATATTCTTGTATATAGGGGCAGTATTATAGTAGTTATATTCTTGTATATAGGGGGCAGTATTATAGTAGTTATATTCTTGTATATAGGAGCGGTATTATAGTAGTTATATTCTTGTATATAGGGGCAGTATTATAGTAGTTATATTCTTGTATATAGGAGCAGTATTATAGTAGTTATATTCTTCTATATAGGAGCAGTAATGTAGTAGTTATATTCTTGTATATAGGGGCAGTATTATAGTAGTTATATTCTTGTATATAGGAGCAGTATTATAGTAATTATATTCTTGTATATAGGGGCAGTATTATAGTAGTTATATTCTTGTATATAGGGGCAGTATTATAGTCGTTATATTCTTGTATATAGGGGCAGTATTATAGTAGTTATATTCTTGTATATAGATGGCAGTATTATAGTAGTTATATTCTTGTATATAGGGGCAGTATTATAGTAATTATATTCTTGTATATAGATGGCAGTATTATAGTAGTTATAGTCTTGTATATAGGGGCAGTATTATAGTAGTTATATTCTTGTATATAGGGGGCAGTATTATAGTAGTTATGTTCTTGTATATAGCGGCAGTATTTTAGTAGTTATATTCTTGTATATAGGGGGCAGTATTCTAGTAGTTATATTCTTGTATATAGGAGCAGTATTATAGTAGTTATATTCTTGTATATAGGGAGCAGTATTATAGTAGTTATATTCTTGTATATAGGGGCAGTATTATATTATTTATATTCTTGTATATAGGGGGCAGTATTATAGTAGTTATATTCTTGTACATAGGGGGCAGTATGATAGTAGTTATATTCTTCTATATAGGAGCAGTAATGTAGTAGTTATATTCTTGTATATAGGGGCAGTATTATAGTAGTTATATTCTTGTATATAGGAGCAGTATTATAGTAATTATATTCTTGTATATAGGGGCAGTATTATAGTAGTTATATTCTTGTATATAGGAGCAGTATTATAGTAGTTATATTCTTCTATATAGGAGCAGTAATGTAGTAGTTATATTCTTGTATATAGGGGCAGTATTATAGTAGTTATATTCTTGTATATAGGAGCAGTATTATAGTAATTATATTCTTGTATATAGGGGCAGTATTATAGTAGTTATATTCTTGTATATAGGGGCAGTATTATAGTCGTTATATTCTTGTATATAGGGGCAGTATTATAGTAATTATATTCTTGTATATAGATGGCAGTATTATAGTAGTTATATTCTTGTATATAGGGGCAGTATTATAGTAGTTATATTCTTGTATATAGGGGGCAGTATTATAGTAGTTATATTCTTGTATATAGGAGCAGTATTATAGTAGTTATATTCTTGTATATAGGAGCAGTATTATAGTAGTTATATTCTTGTATATAGGGGGCAGTATTATAGTAATTATATTCTTGTATATAGAGGGCAGTATTATAGTAGTTATATTCTTGTATATAGGGGGTAGTATTATAGTAGTTATATTCTTGTATATAGGGGCAGTATTATAGTAGTTATATTCTTGTATATAGGAGCAGTATTATAGTAGTTATATTCTTGTATATAGGAGCAGTATTATAGTAGTTATATTCTTGTATATAGGGGGCAGTATTATAGTAGATATATTCTTGTACATAGGGGCAGTATTATAGTAGTTATATTCTTGTATATAGGGGCAGTATTATAGTAGATATATTCTTGTATATAGGGGCAGTATTATAGTAGTTATATTCTTGTATATAGGGGGCAGTATTATAGTAGATATATTCTTGTACATAGGGGCAGTATTCTAGTAGTTTTTTTCTTGTATATAGGGGCAGTATTATAGTAGTTATATTCTTGTATATAGGGGCAGTATTATAGTAGTTATATTCTTGTATATAGGGGCAGTATTATAGTAGATATATTCTTGTACATAGGGGCAGTATTCTAGTAGTTTTATTCTTGTATATAGGGGCAGTATTATAGTAGTTATATTCTTGTATATAGGGGCAGTATTATAGTAGTTATATTCTTGTATATAGGGGCAGTATTATAGTAGTTATATTCTTGTATATAGGGGCAGTATTATAGTAGTTATATTCTTGTATATAGGGGCAGTATTATAGTAGTTATATACTTGTATATAGGAGCAGTATTATAGTAGTTATATTCTTGTATATAGGAGCAGTATTATAGTAGTTATATTCTTGTATATAGGGGGCAGTATTATAGTAGTTCTATTCTTATATACAAGGGTAGTATCATAGTCCTTGTTTTCTTGTACATAGTTGCAGACATTAGTATAGTATATCATAATTCCTTTTTTACAACTTTTATCCCTAGACTTACACTCGTCTGTAAAACAGACACGTTTTTTCGCTCCTCTGTACACATATAAGTTTGCGCTATATTCTGCACATTGCCTCCCTTATCCCTCGTGTTGGTGTCAGCAGTTTTCTATCCTAGTCAGTCATTCCTAAATTGCTGCCACCCCTTCTTCTTCTTTTTTTTTTTTTTTGAACACTTATTTTTACAAGTCGAGCAATATACTGTAATTGTTTCCGATATGAGTCATGGTCACCCCCCCCCCCTCCTCCTTGTCTTCCTCGCTCTTTCTGGCCTCATTGTTTGTTTTCCTGCAGCTGACTCTGCTACCGGGATGGCTGAACGAGATCCTGTTCGCAGAGCGATCACATTTGATCATACTGTCCACCGTCACGAAAACTAACCCATTGTAAGACCGATGTGGCCGAATAATGTTAATGCCCTCTCATAGTCTGGCAACAATCCTATTGGCATGTTGCTGAAGGTATAGAGACGCCACACAACTTCCTTTGAATTACATTATAAAGTTCTCCTATAGTCTGCCCTACCCAGATCCTCTATTGTATGTTGGCACCGCCAACAGGGCAGAATCGGGGAGTTTGAAGCTCTGGACAGCCCCGCAGCCTTATGGGATATCTCTTATAGGGAGGGGATACCAATACAACTGTTCGTGGAAAGCTGGGTGACAGTCAATTTGGCTGCTATTACAGCTTCAGGAAGGGTGCTTACTCAACTTTCTCAATGTCCTAATTGGCAAATCTGATGATTGATTTTCGAGTGAAAGATTCTATCACCAGATTTTCTAGTGGGTGCAATAATAATGGCACCCATCATCTCGGCTGACTGCCGATCACTCCACTTTCTCGCTGAATCCTTTACAAGTCAGGGAGTATAAGGAGGTCATTCAATAGGTGCTAATACAAATATTGTGATTTTAGGACCTCTTATAGACAATTGTGCCATTCAGGACTCCAGGAAAGCTGAGGGACTTCCCATGCAGAAGCGATAAAGCAGCAGTATTGATATTCACCCAGCTTTCCAAGGAGCAGATGTGATAGAATTTGCTTGTAAATAATCAGTGAAGTTTCGGAGTGGGGGGCGGGGGAGTTCGGGAGGTTCGGGTACTCTCATCATCCTCTATGTAGGCTGCAGAAAGTAGGTTGTATGTGTGGATGTTTGCACGAGGCTGCGCTTTATATTAACGAGACGTTTTATTTCCCTGCAGATAATGAACTTGAGGTTTACAAGCCGTCTGACATTGTGGTAAGTTTTTACGTTCAGAATAATAAAAATATAAAACTGCCGGACAGTTACCAGTGACAATCCGATTGGATCTCACGGGACTAAAGCCGCCCATACACATTACGTGAAAACCTGCGATTTCGGCAAAACCAGGCGACTATCTAATGTCTATGGGGGTGTCCAAACTGTCAACGTGGCAGATGTCGGGGGAAAGAACGATCGGCAATGTGGGTTTCCTTTTTCCCATTGAAATCCTCTGCATGCTCAGCCTAGCTGAGGGGCAATCCGGAAAAATAGCAGGCAAACAAGCATTTTATCTAAAGTGTATGGCTACCTTGTAAGGGATTCTCCACTTTGGACAATCCCTACTTACTAGAAGGGGCCGTTGACAATAAACAGATCCCTAGCGATCAGCTGTGATCTGTGGGGAAACCTGGCAGTAAGTGTTGAGTTTCTCTGCAGCGCCACCACAGGAGAAATTAAGTATTACAGGGTGTCCATTCATATCAATGTGTTGTCTGTATAATACAGGACCGGTCCTCCAGAGAGAGACGCTCCATGTAACCACTCTCCACTCTGACCAAGAGATGAGGATCCTGAACAGAGGGCCGCCCTCTATTGGCAGATTATAGAGCAGCATGCAGCACTATTCTTTCCACCAAAACGGAACCCATTATAAGTCAATAGTTTGTACGGCCCCGTTGGTGTCCGTAGTGCGACCGATCCTGATTTGTCATGTGATTAGTTAAAGAGCTGCAAATGAGCATTAGATGTAGAGAAGTTAACCCTCTCCCCAGTCATTGTATAGAGCGGTCTCTTATTTCATAGCGGAAAAGTAGCGACACGTTCTCTTTTAAATGCCATTTTTGGAGAGCGGAAAAAAACGAACAATAAATGGAGCGGTCCTGCTCTGATGTTCAGCCATATTGAAGTTATATTTATTCCCAGAAAACGTTGACAACCAATATGGCCGCCAATCACTTCTCCCGCAGGGGTTGTTGTTCCCAGACTTCTAAACCACACATCTGCCTAGATATTCTGGGATATATTACCTACATAAGTGAGCGGATGTGCTGTTCAGGGGCTTAGAAAAGTAAGTAATAACCTTGTGGGAGCTGTAAAGTGTATATTATGCTTGTCACCCAGCTTTCCCAGACTCCTGGTTAGAAGGGTTGTTCCATCAGGACAACCCCTGTCCATATGTCCCCGCGCTATATAAACTGAGAGCCGCTCAGGTGTACATACAGATCTCCCTCTCCCATATTGCTCGAGAACTAGGCAGATTTGCCATTCAGGTATCTGCGAAAGTGACAACCCCTATGGAAAATGTAATAAAAACAATATGGGTTGTCATTGGGTGTATAAAGATCTACTAAGATACAGGGTTATGAAGTTAAATATTTTCCACTCGCATGCTTGCTGGATTATCGGATCATACATGACATTCAGGTGCCCAGGAAAGCAGAATTACAACCTCTGACAAAGCAATATGATTATACTGACAGATCCTACAGAGGTCGTAAATCTGCTTTCCTGGGCAAATGAATGGTGTATATATGCCTTGTATTCTAGCAAAGGTCTAGGCGATGTAACATTGCATCCGTAGGCAGATTTGCCGTTCAGAAATCAAGGAAAGCTGTGTGACAAAGCAATATGATTATACTGACAGATCCTACACACAGCTTTCCTTGGTTTCTGAATAGCAAATCTGCCTAGGTATGCAATGTTACATCTCCCAGACCCTTGCTAGAATTCTAGGCATATTTACCATTCATGTGCCCAGAAAAGCTGGGTACCAACCTTTGTGCGATCTGCGATTATAACCATAATGTATTGTCATACAGCTTTCCCAGAATTCTGAGTGTCCTTTCTACCTAGGTGTGCAATACTGTATCTCCCAGACCTATACTGCTAGATTACTAGGCAGTTATGCCATTCAGGAGCCTGGGAAAGCTGAGTAAATAAGATGTAACTGCTTGTAGCGGAAGAGAGAGAATGACTGAATCAGATACATGTATTCTCTTCTTATATAAATACATAGAAAACATTGAATTATCGTTAAATCTCAAAATACGTCCATATTTCTTGTAAACTCTTGGGGGATAATCCGCGGGTTTAACCCCGTCATGTACAGTCTCTAAGATTTCCACATCTGTTGACCACAGGAACTTGGCAGTCGCCATCGTGTGTGCATTTAATTTACTTCTGTCTTGGGGATTTCCATTTTTATGACTTATTTCTAAAGGAATCTTAAATAATAAAACGTATTATTGGGTCTCAAGTTCTAATGTTTTATAAACTTCAAGTGGATCGGCAGTTTTCGTTATAAAGCTCCTAATATTTATTTTTTGGGGTTGAAATAAAAAGACCACCTAAAAAACAATGTATAACTTTTCAAGCTTTTTTTGCTTCCAGGCTTCCATAGATCAGGCTGGGGGAGGAGCCATGGAGAGAGAGGGGAGGAGAGAGCAGGGGCTCTGCATTTCTATGGAGCCTGGGAGACTATTATGCAGATTATACAATTGTAATGCCTATATTTACCTTGTAGGTGCTCTTCCTTATTAAAACGAGGCAGCAATTGTCACAGCCCTGCCCCTAAATGTCTTAAGTGGGAAAACCCCTTTAAAAATGAAATTCACCCTAAATTAATCTTCTGAAACTTCAAAGGTGAAGCTTATGAGTTCAGACTTGAGGTGTCCTTACAAAAAAGACGAATGTCAACTGAACCCACCGATTTTCGAGGGGACCGGCCGTCTATCTAACGAGTGTGGGAGTGTCCCGATTTTCGACATGCCCGATCCTTTATTGCTGTGAGAGATAAGATGTTAGAGTAATCGGGCAGTGACTTTATTCCCTTCTCCCCATCGAAAACACATGCGCGATTAGCCGACTTGATCATGTATGGGGTAGTCGGGAAGAGTAGCTGTCAGCCGACAGCTATCTAACATGTATGGGCAGCTTTAAATTGTGCTCCAGCCGTCGTCTTCTGTCAAAGGAAGTAGCTGTCTGATGGCCACCAGTGACCGCCATATTAGCTCTCTCTTCTTCCCTTGCTCCCTCTGTTTTCCCTGGCAATTAGTTAGGGTGGAAGAACCCTACCCAATGCATCCCTCTCTACCTGTAGAGTGTGAACCATGATCTAGGATCTGTGACCAAATGTTTATTTATTTGTCGGGCTATAAATGAGGGAGATTTTGCTGGGCAAGAAATTAAAAAAACAAACAAAAAAACAAGCAATTGTGACGTGTGGTATGGTGATATTAGTGAGGGAGGAAGTAGCTAACTTCTCCTAACTTAGGGTTTTAACAGATTAATACAGTTTTATTGCCTTTTCTAAGTCACGGACCACGAGCAGTTGTGTTCACATATCTGGATATACACTTTACATTTGTTTTATCCATTTTAATACATCAGATACATTATAATAAGATAATTGTACATTTAACTGCAGAACTTAAAAGTCGTCTCTGAAGTTCATGTTGTACCGCCCGTTTGTGAAGATGAAGATGAGGAAGAAGAGCCCTCTGCCCCTCCTGCTGTGGCACCACGTCCTTTATATACAATGTCGGTGGGTACAACAACTCCAACTAATGTTATTACTGACAACTAACCGATTTTACCGAAGTACATAATCGCCTCCAATATTTAATTCAGGATGGCGCAATGTTCCCCGCACCCCCGCTGTAATCAACACCCATATTTTATGTGATTTAGATTTCTGTGAAGCTGCATATTATTATATTCTTATGTAACCCAAATATTCCAGTGTTTTATCATTTATACAACAGTGTTAACAGTGAAAATTCTTGTATATAGGGGGCAGTATTATAGTAGTTATATTCTTGTATATAGGGGGCAGTATTATAGTAGTTATATTCTTGTGTATAGGAGGCAGTATTATAGTAGTTATATACTTGTATATAGGGGCAGTATTATAGTAGTTATATTCTTGTATATAGGAGGCAGTATTATAGTAGTTATATACTTGTATATAGGGGCAGTATTATAGTAGTTATAGTCTTGTATATAGGGGGCAGTATTATAGTAGTTATATTCTTGTATATAGGAGCAGTATTATAGTAGTTATATTCTTGTATATAGGGAGCAGTATTATAGTAGTTATATTCTTGTATATAAGAGCAGTATTATAGTAGTTATATTCTTGTATATAGGAGCAGTATTATAGTAGATATATTCCTGTATATATGGGGCAGTATTATAGTAGTAATATTCTTGTATATAGGGGCAGTATTATAGTAGTTATATTCTTGTGTATATAGGGGGCAGTATTATAGTAGTTATATTCTTGTATATAGGGGGCAGTATTATAGTAGTTATATTCTTGTATATAGGGGCAGTATTATAGTAGTTATATTCTTGTATATAGGGGGCAGTATTAGTAGTTATATTCTTGTATATAGGAGCAGTATTATAGTAGTTATATTCTTGTATATAGGGGCAGTATTATAGTAGTTATATTCTTGTATATAGGGGCAGTATTATAGTAGTTATATTCTTGTATATAGGGGGCAGTATTATAGTAGTTATATTCTTGTATATAGGGGCAGTATTATAGTAGTTATATTCTTGTATATATGGGGCAGTATTATAGTAGCTATATTCTTGCATATAGGGGCAGTATTATAGTAGTTATATTCTTGTATATAGGGAGCTGTATTATAGTAGTTATATTCTCATATATTGGGGGCAGTATTATAGTAGTTACATAGTTACATAGTTAGTACGGCTGAAAAAAGACACATGTCCATCAAGTTCAACCAAGGGAAGGGAAAAGGGAAGGAAAAATTTCTACACATAGGAGCTAATATTTTTTTGTTCTAGGAAATTATCTAAGCCTTTTTTAAAGCCATCTACTGTCCCTGCTGTGACGGCTCCTGCGGTGACTATTCCATAGATTCACCGTTCTCACTGTAAAGAAGCCTTGTCGCCTCTGCAGGTTGAACCTTTTTTTCTCCAGACGGAGGAAGTGCCCCCTTGTTTTTTGAGGGGGTTTTACAAGGAACAGGATTTCACCATATTTTTTGTATGTGCCATTCATATATTTATATAAGTTAATCATGTCCCCCCTTAGTCGTCTTTTTTCAAGGCTAAATAGGTTTAATTCTTTCAATTTTTCCTCATAACTTAAATTCTCCATGCCCCTAATTAGCTTCGTTGCTCTTCTTTGTATTTTTTCCAACTCCAGGGCATCCTTTCTATGAACTGGAGCCCAGAACTGAACTGCATATTCTAGATGAGGCCTCACTAATGCTTTGTAAAGTGGTAATATTACATCCCTGTCCCGCGAGTCCATGCCTCTTTTAATACACGACAATATCCTGCTGGCCTTTGAAGCAGCTGATTGACACTGCATGCTGTTATTGAGTTTATGATTTACAAGTACACCCAGATCCTTCTCAACAAGTGAATCCGCCAGTGTAGCTCCCCCTAGGACATATGATGCATGCAGGTTGTTGGTACCAAGATGCATAACTTTACATTTATCTACATTAAACTTCATCTGCCAAGTGGACGCCCAAACACTTAGTTTGTTTAAATCTGCCTGTAATTCATGAACATCTTCCATAGTCTGAACTATATTACATAGCTTGGTGTCATCTGCAAAAATAGAAATAGTGCTATTAATCCCATCCTCTATATCATTAATAAATAAGATGAATAATAGTGGTCCCAGCACTGAACCCTGGGGTCACCACTTATAACTGGGGACCATTCAGAGTAGGAATCATTGACCACAACCCTCTGGATACGGTCCTTGAGCCAATTCTCAATCCAATTACAAACTATATTTTCTAAACCTATAGTCCTTAATTTACCCATTAGGCGTCTATGGGGGACAGTGTCAAATGCCTTTGCAAAGTCCAAAAACACTAAATCCACAGCGGCCCCTCTGTCTAGACTTCTGCTCACCTCTTCATAAAAACAGATTAGGTTAGTTTGACAACTTCTGTCCTTAGTAAAACCGTGCTGGCTGTCACTTATAATGCTATTTATTGTCACATAATCCTGTATATAGTCCCTCAATAGCCCCTCAAACATTTTCCCCACGATGGATGTTAAGCTTACTGGTCTATAATTACCCGGGGAAGACCTAGAGCCCTTTTTGAAAATAGGCACCACATTTGCCCTGCGCCAGTCCCTAGGCACTATACCAGTCACTAGAGATTCTCTGAATATTATGAAAAGGGGGACAGAAATAACTGAACTAAGCTCTTTAAGAACTCTAGGGTGTAACCCATCTGGTCCCGGGGCCTTGTGCACATTTATTTTATTTAATTTAGCTTGGACCATATCTACATTCATCCAATTCAGTAGATCAACTGATATATTAACAGCACTGGCACCGGCTACATCAGCTGCTCCTTCTTCAGTTGTATATACAGAGCTAAAGAACCCATTTAGTAACTCTGCCTTCTCTTGATCCCCTGTGATCAACTCTCCATTACCATTATCTAGGGGTCCTACATGTTCAGACCTGGGCTTTTTTGCATTTATATGCTTGAAGAATTTTTGGGGATTTGTTTTACTATCCTTGGCCACCTGCCTTTCATTTTGTATTTTTGCTGATTTTATTATCTTTTTACAGATTTTATTAAGCTCCTTATATTTTACAAAGGCTGCAGCTGTACCCTCAGATTTGTATTTTTTAAATGCCCTTTTTTTCTCATGTATTGCCCCTTTCACAGAAGGTGTAAGCCATGTGGGGTTTAATTTGAGTCGTTTATACTTGTTACCTGTAGGAATAAATTTTGCACTATAATAACTCAAAGTAGATTTGAAAATCTCCCATTTATCATTTGTTCCATTATTTGACATTAGTTCTTCCCAGTCCATATCCTGAATTGCAGCCCTCATCCTGGGGAAATTGGCTTTCTTAAAATTAAATGTTTTTGCCCTCCCAGCATGCGTTTGTTTTTTACAGTATAAGTAAAATATAACTATATTATGATCACTGTTACCAAGGTTTTCACGAACATTGACATTCCCAACAAGATCTGCATTATTAGAAATGACCAGATCCAACAGAGCTTCACCTCTAGTCGGGTCTTCCACAAACTGGCCCATAAAATTTTCCTGCAACAGGTTGAGGAAATGTCTCCCCTTTGCAGTTGAAGCCGAACCATGACGCCAATTAATATCCCGATAATTAAAATCTCCCATTATCACAACAGTACCCGCCTGTGCAGCCCGCTCCATTTGTTTATATATTTGACCTTCTATCTCTTCAGTTATATTGGGGGGTCTATAGATTACACCAAAAGTAATTTTTTCAGTGTTTACCTCCCTTTCTAGTTCCACCCACAAGGTTTCAACCTCCTCACAGTCTTGACCCACTATTGTCTCTTTCACACTCGCCTTCATATCACTTCTCACATACAGACATACACCACCACCTTTCCTATGTGTCCTGTCTTTCCGAAAAAGTGTAAAACCCTGTAGATTTACAGCCCAGTCATGTGAAGAGTCCAGCCATGTTTCAGCAACACCAACTATATCTATATTTTCTTCCAGTATCAAGGCCTCCAGCTCCCCCATTTTGCTTGCTAGACTTCTGGCATTTGTGAACATACACTTTAACTTGCCTGTCAGTTTTTCACTTTTATTATATTCTCGTATATAGGGGGCAGTATTATAGTAGTTATATTCTTGTATATAGGGAGCAGTATTATAGTAGTTATATTCTTGTATATACGGGCAGTATTATAGTAGTTATATACTTGTATATAGGGAGCAGTATTATAGTAGTTATATTCTTGTATATAGGGGGAGTATTATAGCAGTTATATTCTTGTATATAGGGGGAGTATTATAGCAGTTATATTCTTGTATATAGGGGGAGTATTATAGTAGTTATATTCTTGTATATAGGGGGCAGTATTATAGTAGTTATATTCTTGTATATAGGGGGCAGTATTATAGTAGTTATATTCTTGTATATAGGAGGCAGTATTATAGTAGTTATATTCTTGTACATAGGAGCAGTATTATAGCAGTTATATTCTTGTATATAGGAGCAGTATTATAGTAGCTATATTCTTGTATATAAGAGCAGTATTATCGTAGTTATATTCTTGTATATAGGGGGCAGTATTATAGTAGTTATATTCTTGTATATAGGGGGCAGTATTATAGTAGTTATATTCTTGTACATAGGGGCAGTATTATAGTAGTTATATTCTTGTATATAGGGGGCAGTATTATAGTAGTTATATTCTTGTATATAGGGGCAGTATTATAGTAGTTATATTCTTGTATATAGGGGCAGTATTATAGTAGCTATATTCTTGTATATAAGAGCAGTATTATAGTAGTTATATTCTTGTATATAGGGGCAGTATTATAGTAGTTATATTCTTGTATATAGGGGGCAGTATTATAGTAGTTATATTCTTGTATATAGGAGGCAGTATTATAGTAGTTATATTCTTGTATATAGGGAGCAGTATTATAGTAGTTATATACTTGTATATAGGGTGCAGTATTATAGTAGTTATATTCTTGTATATAGGGGGAGTATTATAGCAGTTATATTCTTGTATATAGGGGGAGTATTATAGCAGTTATATTCTTGTATATAGGGGCAGTATTATAGTAGTTATATTCTTGTATATAGGGGGCAGTATTATAGTAGTTATATTCTTATATATAGGGGCAGTATTATAGTAGTTATATTCTTGTATATAGGAGGCAGTATTATAGCAGTTATATTCTTGTATATAGGGGGATATTATAGCAGTTATATGCTTGTATATAGGGGGAGTATTATAGCAGTTATATTCTTGTATATAGGGGCAGTATTATAGTAGTTATATTCTTGTATATAGGAGCAGTAATATAGTAGTTATATTCTTGTATATAGGAGCAGTATTATAGTAGTTATATTCTTGTATATAGGAGGCAGTATTATAGCAGTTATATTCTTGTATATAGGGGCAGTATTATAGTAGTTATATTCTTGTTTATAGGGGCAGTATTATAGTAATTATATTCTTGTATATAGGAGGCAGTATTATAGTAGTTATATTCTTTTATATAGGAGGCAGTATTATAGTAGTTATATTCTTTTATATAGGGGGCAGTATTATAGTAGTTATATTCTTGTATATAGGGGGCAGTATTATAGTAGTTATATTCTTGTATATAGGGGGCAGTATTATAGTAGTTATATTCTTGTATATAGGAGCAGTATTATATTCGTTATATTATTGTATATAGGAGCAGTATTATAGTAGTTATATTCTTGTATATAGGGGTAGTATTATAGTAGTTATATTCTTGTATATAGGGGCAGTATTATAGTAGTTATATTCTTGTATATAGGGAGCAGTATTATAGTAGTTATATTCTTGTATATAGGGGGCAGTATTATAGTAGTTATATTCTTGTATATAGGGGGCAGTATTATAGTAGGTATATTCTTGTATATAGGGGGCAGTATTATAGTAGGTATATTCTTGTATATAGGGGGCAGTATTATAGTAGTTATATTCTTGTATATAGGGGGCAGTATTATAGTAGTTATATTCTTGTATATAGGGGGCAGTATTATAGTAGTTATATTCTTGTATATAGGGGCAGTATTATAGTAGGTATATTCTTGTATATAGGGGGCAGTATCATAGTAGTTATATTCTTGTATATAGGGGGCAGTATTATAGTAGTTATATTCTTGTATATAGGGGGCAGTATCATAGTAGTTATATTCTTGTATATAGGGGGCAGTATCATAGTAGTTATATTCTTGTATATAGGAGCAGTATTATAGTAGTTCTATTCTTGTATATATGAGCAGTATTATAGTAGTTATATTCTTGTATATAGGGGCAGTATTATAGTAGTTATATTCTTGTATATAGGAGGCAGTATTATAGTAGTTATATTCTTGTATATAGGAGGCAGTATTATAGTGGTTATATTCTTGTATATAGGAGGCAGTATTATAGTGGTTATATTCTTGTATATAGGAGGCAGTATTATAGTGGTTATATTCTTGTATATAGGAGGCAGTATTATAGTGGTTATATTCTTGTATATAGGAGGCAGTATTATAGTGGTTATATTCTTGTATATAGGAGGCAGTATTATAGTGGTTATATTCTTGTATATAGGAGCAGTATTATAGTGGTTATATTCTTGTATATAGGAGGCAGTATTATAGTAGTTATATTCTTGTATATAGGAGGCAGTATTATAGTGGTTATATTCTTGTATATAGGAGGCAGTATTATAGTGGTTATATTCTTGTATATAGGAGCAGTATTATAGTGGTTATATTCTTGTATATAGGGGGCAGTATTATAGTGGTTATATTCTTGTATATAGGGGGCAGTATTATAGTAGTTATATTCTTGTATATAGGAGTAGTATTATAGTAGTTATATTCTTGTATATAGGGGGCAGTATTATAGTAGTTATATTCTTGTATATAGGGGGCAGTATTATAGTAGTTATATTCTTGTATATAGGGACAGTATTATAGTAGTTATATTCTTGTATATAGGAGCAGTACTATATTAGTTATATTCTTGTATATAGAGGGCAGTATTATAGTAGTTATATTCTTGTATATAGGGAGCAGTATTATAGTAGTTATATTCTTGTATATAGGGACAGTATTATAGTAGTTATATTCTTGTATGTAGGGGCAGTATTATAGTAGTTATATTCTTGTATATAGAGGGCAGTATTATAGTAGTTATATTCTTGTATGTAGGGGCAGTATTATATTAGTTATATTCTTGTATATAGAGGGCAGTATTATAGTGGTTATATTCTTGTATATAGGGGCAGTATTATAGTAGTTATATTCTTGTATATAGGGACAGTATTATAGTAGTTATATTCTTGTATGTAGGGGCAGTATTATAGTAGTTATATTCTTGTATATAGAGGGCAGTATTATAGTAGTTATATTCTTGTATGTAGGGGCAGTATTATATTAGTTATATTCTTGTATATAGAGGGCAGTATTATAGTAGTTATATTCTTGTATATAGGGGCAGTATTATAGTAGTTATATTCTTGTATATAGGGGTAGTATTATAGTAGTTATATTCTTGTATGTAGGGGCAGTATTATATTAGTTATATTCTTGTATATAGAGGGCAGTATTATAATTGTAATATACTTCTACATATCGGGTAGGATTTGGAAAATGACAGCCACGTTTCTCAGGCAGATATGTGTACAGAATCTAAGAGGATCTGAAATCTTTTCCCCTTTTTAAGGAATGATGAAAGTCAAATGAGAGTAGAACATGTACATAGCAGACTTTATATTATTATTATTTTCCTTCTGTATTGCTGCCCCATAGATGATTATGAATGGTGACTGGCGTTGCTGGTTGGATATAGACTATGGACCTCTAATAATGGTGATGCTGGAGATAATTGCAGGTGTTGGGTAGTTATCCGCGCATCGTGTATGAACTCTTTTTGCTTTGTGGGGTTTGTTGCTGCTTTAATCTCGTTTGATGAAGGGCTGATAATGGGTTTTCTGTTTACTTCTGTCTGGAGGAGTCGGACGGTAATAACTGTCCTGCTGATTTTGTATTCACCTTTTTGTTTCTCGAGTCATAAACACTCCCTGACAGCCATTGAGAAACTACAATCCCAGCATCAACTCCGCACGTTGCTTACAAAGGTTTCCCATTCATATTCAAAGTGAACATACAAACCCGGTCTTTATGGCGCTCGCTGTGTTCACTGGGGCGCAGTCGTCCTGGAAAGGGCCGAACTCCAAACTGTTACCACAATGTTGGAAACTACAATTGTGTATAATGTCTTTGTATGCTGTAGCATTAACCCTTCATGGGAAACAAGTGGCAGAACACTGAAAAACAGCCCAAAACCATTACACCTTCCTCTGACATGTTACAGTAGTCACTACGTATTCCGGCAGGTGGCGTTCTCCTGGCATTCGCCAAACCCAGATTCCTGTATCCAACCTCCAGATAGTGAGACGTGATTTATCACCCCAGAAAACACGCTGCTCCAGTGTCCAGTGATGACGAGCTTTACACCTCTCCAGCCACCGCTTGGCATTGTGCATGGTGATATTAGACTTGTGTGCAGCGACCATAGAAACCCATTTCATAATTCATTCATTATGTTTCGGGTGCGCAGTTCTGGTGCTTTCACTTCTAGAGGCGATGTGGATCTCTGTAGTGAGTGATATAACAGAGGAGAGGTGATGGTTACATGCTACGCACTTCAGCACTCAGTGGCCCCGCTCTGTGAGGTTTGCTTTGCTTAGTGGCTGAGCTGTTGTTACTTCTAGTTATTTCCACTACCCAATAATGACACAGGTGACCATGACAGATCTAGCAGATAATAATAGCTCTTACAGGTGACCGGGCAGATCTAGCCGATAATAATAGCTCTTACAGGTGACCGGAGTAGATATAGCAGATAATAATAACACTTACAGGTGACAGGAGTAGATATAGCAGATAATAATAACACTTACAGGTGACCGGAGTAGATATAGCAGATAATAATAACACTTACAGGTGACAGGAGTAGATATAGCAGATAATAATAACACTTACAGGTGACCGGAGTAGATATAGCAGATAATAATAACACAGGTGACCGGGCAGATCTAGCAGATAATAATAACACTTTCAGGTGACCATGGCAGATCTAGCAGATAATAATAGCTCTTACAGGTGACCGGAGTAGATATAGCAGATAATAATAACACTTACAGGTGACCAGGACAGATATAGCAGGTAATAATAACAACACTTACAGGTGACCAGGGCAGATCTAGCAGATAATAGCTCTTACAGGTGACCGGGGCAGATATAGCAGATAATAATAACACTTACAGGTGACCAGGACAGATATAGCAGGTAATAATAACAACACTTACAGGTGACCAGGGCAGATCTAGCAGATAATAATAGCTCTTACAGGTAACCTGGGCAGATCTAGCAGATAATAATAACACAGGTGACCAGGGAAGATCTAGCAGATAATAACACTTACAGGTGACCGGAGCAGATCTAGCAGATAATAATAACAACGCTTACAGGTGACCGAGGCAGATCTAGCAGATAATAATAAATGCCTCCACACCCAATTATTAAGATGGCACAGAAATGTACGTACAATTGTTATTTCTGGATTCGATAGTGAAGGGGTTAATGTATGTGATCTAGTACAGGAAAATGGACCTGTGACGTTCTTTACTCTAAATAGGTCAAAAAATAATTTGAGGTCAGAGCCTTGTTTTGAATATATAAAGGTTCAAATCGCCTGCTTCCCTCTTTGACCCCCATTTTTATGAGGGCCCCAAAACCATTGTGCTGATAGTCCTTGTGTTGCGTCACTAAAATGAGGAGTCTTTCCAGTTGCACCAAGTTCTACTGATTTGGGTGTTACACTTGTCATTGTTTAGTAGTCCATGCCATACTCCCCATCAGGCGGTGTGACCACAGAATCCTGCAAATTCCGAATGGATTCTTGAATCTCGAACAATTATTTTTTTTTTCAATCTTAAAAGGGTTTTCTGTACATTTTGTCAAGGCTTAATCATTGTATAATGAAAATATATATACTTTAGGTTTCAATTCTTTACCATTTTCGAGATCTTTACTTGCTGTCAGCAAATGGAACATTGATTGTTTACATTTAGAGCCTGAAAACCTTCACTTATCATGATCCTGTTGACCCAGTGACCCGGTTTGTTAAAAGAAAGAGCTCTGATACAGTGTAACGAGCCATGCATCTGCGACAGTTCAAGGTGATAAGGTTAGGTTTTTTTTTCAACCTCTGAATGTAAATAATAAATTTTTCCATTCACTGATTCAAACAGAGATCTTAAAATGATGAAGAATTAAAATGCAATGTATTTTAGGAAGTTGCCTTACTTTTCATTATACTATGATTAAGCGTTGTAACACTCCCGATGTGCAGATGATTCCGGTAAGGCCACAATACCAGGGCCCAAGTCTCAGGTAGGGCATGCTGGGAGTTGTAGTTTGGATAAACTACAGGTTGGAGAGCACTTTTTTTTTAATGGACGGTGGGGGTGCAAGCTCCATCTCCACCCTACTCATATGGTATCTTTTAGCTATATTTACCCTCTTACGTCTCTACACAGCAAGTCTTTCATGAACACAAGAAGTTTGCTTTGTTTCCAGGTAGTCTATAAATCTGGGAACAATGATGTTTATTGTGTTCCATTACCTTCAAGTGTCGTGTATCTTCGATGTATTCATAGTCATATAGTCGGTATTTGTCAGCCAGGTGAACATATAAATGCAGGACTTTGCCACCTGCCTCTAGACGTTGAGCTCTCCACTATGGTTAGGGACTGACGCTGTAGTTACCGGTTTCAGGTACACACTCGCTCCGTAGTTATTCCAGCACCTCCTACAGTCAAAGACGAGACGCCCTCGCCAGCCTCCGAACCTCCGGAGAACAGCGCGGCGTCTTCAGATGCCTCCGTGAAACCCACAGACAAAACAAAGAAAAAGGCCAAGATGTCCGACGAGGAGATACTGGAAAAATTGAGTATGTACTTGGTTTTCGTTTTTTCTTCTACTTCAGCTGCTTTGTTACTACTCCCAGTACTATGGGCTTCTCTTCTAGGCCCTAAAGTAGAATTCCAGTAAAATTCCGTTAATCTGTCACCCCATAATCCAGAAAGTCTAATAATCCCTGTAATAAAGTGTCGAATTTCCCCAAAAAGACTGAGCAGACCATTAATTACCATTAAAAGTACATAAGTGATTACGTAAATTGTATAGACTGCCCAATAATCCAGAAAATCGAATAATCCGCCACCTCTCTGCTCCCATTAATGATGGATTCAAGAATTTGACTGTAAATGTTTCCTTTATTTTATAAGGTGTTTGGTTAGGCTATAGTCTCCTTTATAGAACACACTCCTGCCAGAGGATGTAGAGAAGTCCAGCAGCACAGAGTATTTTAGACGATACATAAGGCTGCGGCCTGTCCTTTCATGTAAACTAGTAGGGAGTAAAAGGTAGCAGGAACGGTGTCATGATGTGGTACGGACTCGCCCATAAAAGTCTATAGGCGCTTCCGCAATTGGGGACTGCTTCAGATCTGTAGCCGTCAGATCCGTATTTGCGGACAGTAAAAACTCTTATGGTCGTGTGTATGAGGCCTAAGTAAGGAGGCATATAGAGGTACAGTAGAGGCCTCCTGGACATATGTCACCCCTATTACGGCTCTGTACAAAAAGGAGCCATAATATTGTTTTATGTATGTGCCCTTAGGGCTTAGAATGAACGGTGTCCCCCAGCAGCACAGTGTATTTCAGTAGATGAGTGTTCTGATCTGTGCTGTGGGGGGCAGTAACCTGTTTGGGCCACATGCACACAACCGTAAAAACCTCCATAATTACGGACTGTTATACAGTCCGCGATTACGGACCCGCCCGGTTCTATTGGCCGCGGACACCTTTCCGTATCGCTATGGATAGGTGTCCGTGCCTTTAGAACCGTTCCGGGAATTATGGAGCATGTCCTAGTTTTCGTTTTTTACGGGCCGTGCTCCCATACTTTAGCTTACAGTTTCGCTTACAGAGGATTGCCTGTACTCTTTGCAACTGTTACAAACCCTCTACTGTGAGAAGCATTAGGTCTGCACAGGTTTTCAGCCACTGGGTGTTAAGAAGAACGTTTTCATCCACTGACAACAAGCAGATGTCTTGTAAATGATGAGGAATCGAAACACAAAAGGCCTAATTTTCAAAACTGTCCAACAGTAAAACTGTCCCTGTTGCTCATAGCAACCAATCAGAATTCCGCTTTAATTTCTTAAGCTGCTCTGGGAAAATGAAAGCTGAGCTGTGATTGGTTGCTAAGGACATCAAGGCCAGATTTACTCTTAGACTGTTTTGTTAAATGAGGCCCAACAGTAAAACTGTTCTTGTTGCCCATAGCAACCCATCACAGCTAATGTTTCATTTTCCAAGAGCCGTTTAATAAATGAAAGCTGAGCTGTGATTGGTTGCTATGGGCAACAGGGACAGATTTACTGTTAGACGGTTTTGTTAAATGAGGCCCATTTACTATCATTATGTCAGGAGGCTAAAGATGTTTATGGAAGGTCAAAGAACAATTTCTACGTGCCGGGCCCCAGTAGAGGTTGTAGATGCAGCGTCTCTTTAATGTGGGATCCGGGTAATCCTGTAGAACGCAGCGTATGTCACTACTGACTTGGCAGCGAACATGCCCAGGATTGGCGGCAGCGCTTGGCAGATATGTGCTGACCGCATCATGACCTTCATTACTTCTCACGTACGTGTGCTGCCAGCGTATGCCCTTAAGGCCTCATTTACACGAGCGTGTGCGTTTTGCGCACGCAAAAAAACGCTGCGTTTTGCGTGCGCAAAAGGCAATTGACAGCTCCGTGTGTCATCCGTGTATGATGCGCGGCTGCGTGATTTTCGCGCAGCCGCCATCATAGAGATGAGGTAGTCGACGCCCGTCACTGTCCAAGGTGCTGAAAGAGCTAACTGATCGGCAGTAACTCTTTCAGCACCCGCGACAGTGAATGCCGAACACAATATACACCAACCTGTGAATAAAAAAAGACTTTCATACTTACCAAGAACTTCCTGCTTCCCCCAGTCCGGGCTCCCGGCCGTTGCCTTGGTGACGCGTCCCTCTCTCGTCATCCGGCCCCACCTCCCAGGATGACGCGGCAGGCCATGAGACCGCTGCAGCCTGTGATTGGCTGCAGCCTGTGCTTGGCCTGTGATTGGCTGCAGCTGTCACTTGGCCTGAATTGTCATCCCGGGAGGTCGGACTGGAGGAAGAAGCCGGGAGTTATCGGTAAGTCAGAACTTCTTTTTTTTTTTTACACGTATATGTATATTGTGATCGAAAGTCACTGTCCATGGTGCTGAAACAGTTTAAGTCTTTCAGCACCGTGGGCAGTGACTGTCTCCTGAAGTCGCGTACCCGAACATTTTTTGCCGGGTTCGGTTAAAACGAGTTCGGCCGAACCCGGTGAAGTTCGGTGCGCTCATCTCTAATTTGACACTCCGTTTGGATGTTTGTAACCAGAAAAGCACGTGGTGCTTTTCTGTTTACATTCATCCTTTTGACAGCTCTTGCGTGATTTTCGCGCATGCAACGCAGGACCGTCAGTGTGGCATGCGTTGTTTTCACGCACCCATTGAAGTCAATGGGTGCGTGTTGCGTGAAAAACGCAAGAATATAGAACATGTCGTGAGTTTTACGCAACGCACTCACGCTGCGCAAAATTCACGCATCGTCTAAACAGCCCCATAGACTATTATAGGTGCGTACGACACGCGTGAAAAGCACGCGCGTCGCACGCGCGTATAATACGCTCGTGTAAATGAGGCCTAAAGGGGAAGTATCTGATCTCCGTATCCCAGCGAACACACAATCGTTTTTTGATCAGGGGCTACTCTGTCATGGGGTAAAAGCTAGAATCCTGTGTGCGCCCACCCAATCCTCCCAATAATCCAGTTTTATCCAAATTAGAATATATTTACACATTGCGATTATTTTTCGCATTTTTTGCTGCGATTTATTACAAAACTGACGTAAAAACTGAGCATTTTGTGAAAACTACGTAATGCGAATGGTTCGCGCCCACAACCGTTTTTTTTTTTTTTTTTTGTTCTTCAGCGCGCAATCTTCTTTTTTTGCGGATAGCGCGCTGACCCATTCGTTATATGGGGCCATTCACACATCAGTTTTTTTTGTGGATCCGTTGTTCCGTTCTGCAAATTATAGAACATGTCCTGTCCCCGTCCGTTTTTGAGGACACATGCCGCCATCCAAGTCGATAGGTTCGCAAGAATATCGGACAGCGCACAGAAGTCATCTGTGTGCTTGTCAAATTTTGCGGATACGTTGCTAGGAAACGCCTAGGAAACTCGATCACGTGACCTTCCTATAGATGCAGACCGTGAAATACGGATGACATTACAGACCCCAAAACAGATACTAGGATCCGTAGTTTGCGGCAATGGTCGGTTGCATGAGGCCTTAATCATTGTATTTTAAAAGAAAAAAGTTAGAACAAGGATTAGGCACAAAATGTCTGCTTTCTTTCTAAAACAGCGCCACACCTGTCCGCAGGTTGTATCTGGTATTGCAGCTCCGTTTCATTGACGTGAATGCGGTTGATGTGCAATACCACACACAAATATGTAAATATCTTCTGTATTGGCAGGAAGTATCGTCAGCGTGGGGGACCCCAAGAAAAAATACACCAGTTTCGAGAAGATCGGACAGGGGTGAGTAAATCATTTCTATCACTGAGATTTTTGGCATGTTGATTGGATAGGCCATAATTATCTGATTGTCGGGGCCCCCGACTGTTGGGACCCATTCATGAGTGGGGGTGGCCGGTCCCGTCAGAGGAGAGACCACACATGGATTCTAGATCAGCGTGAGCTCCCCTATTATTGGGATTAAAGGGGTGGATGTTACTATTTTGTTCTTATTTTATATTTTTTTTACCCGTTTCTGGGAAAGCTGGGTGAAAACCAATATCCAATATAGCTCCCACAGGAACGGTCACACAAACTTTCTAAGTATTTGAATAGCAAATTTGCCAATTCATGAGTATAGGGAATGTATCAATATCAGAGTAGGCAGCTTTACCATGCAGGAGTCTAGGAAAGCTGGATAGCTATTAATATAGCAGCTGTTTAACACCCCACTGTTTTAGACCCTGGCTTTATGGGTGCGGGGAATAAAATCGTGCACAACTAGGCCGGTTTATCATTTAGGAGTTTGGGAAAGTTGGGTGACAATCATTTGGGTAGCTATAACACCTCCCAAAGGGGTTGTCACTCAGATACCCACGGAGCTTGGGAAAGCTGGGTGACAACCCTTGTGTGAGCTGAAATGTTGGCTTATTTATTTCACTGCGCAGAACACAGGGGGCAAAGTCGATCCCAGCGATACCTGTTATTAAGCAGGAGACCTCGGACTATACAGCGCACTATAGACCCTAATATATCAGAGCATTGGATCAATAACCATTCGATACTACATGGAATTCCTATAATCTGGCACCTGGTAATCCAGAACTGCACGATAGCCGGGAGGCTCACAAGTCATCCTTTTCCATTTTTTAATTCTATCTGTTCCTGGGAAAGTTGGTTGACATCAGATATGTCCTTTGCCCCCGATTTACATTATCGCTACGTAACAAGGTAGGTTTACCTTTCAGTACTCTAAGAAAGCTGGGTAGTAGCTGGGCTATTCGGCCTGCACCACCTGTTATATTATCACTGCATAACAAGATAGGTTTTCCTTTTAGGACTCTAGGAGAGGTGGATGGAAGCTGGAATGGCAACCATTTTAGTTGTCACTCAGCTTTCCCAGACCCCTGAATGGCAAATTACCACGTCATGCACCCTTGAATGCATTATCTCTATATAACATGGTGGAATTGGTTTTAACAGGACCCTAGGAAAGCTGGAATGGCGACCATTTTAGCTGTGACCCAGCTTTCTCAGACCCTTGAAGAACAAATGTACTTTTCATGCAGCCTGTACGCCCCCCTATACATTCTCCCTACATAACGAGCTAGGTTCGCCTTTCAGGACGAGAGCTGGGTAGCAACTGAAATGGTGACCGTTTTAGTTGTGACTCCGCTTTCTCAGATCCCTGAACAGCAAATGTACCTTGTCATGCAACCTGTACCTCCGTTTACATTATCATAACATAACGAGGTGGGTTTGCTTTTCAGGACTCTAGAAAAGCTGGAAGGGAATTGAACTCCTACACATTTTAGTTGTCACCCAGCTTTCCCAGAAACACACATGATGACCGAACAAGAGTAATATTTATTTGAAGTATTTCTTGGCAGTGACAGGTGCTGAGGGGTTTCTTTAAAATATTGTGCTGGCCCTTTAACAAGGTGCCATTTCCGACCCTGCGGGAGAGGGGACAGATTGTGGGTTTCGCAGGGGATTCAGTCCTGGATCAATAAACCGGTAGAGCGCCGCCATATCTCATCGCTCACGTTACCGGCCCCTCTGGGGGGCAATTGTTTAGTTATGCAGAACGCTACATTAAAAGCTCTTCTGGCAGAAGTTTTCAATAGTATGGGCCTGGCACACGGAGAGCAGCCCGCTGCCAGCAGAGCTAATAAGGCCTTGTGTGAGCCGGTCACGGGCCAGTGGGCACTCCGCATTTGCTCACAGTCGGGGAATGCCCCTGCCTGAGATTATCCGCATGAATGTTTTCTTTGTGTTCCTGTCAGCCTGGTTAAGCCTGGCAGGAGATGAGAGGCCGTCCGCCAGCCGCCTACAACACGATCTGTGCCCCCTGACATAAATGGGTCATAGGATGTGAGGACGAGCAAGAGAAATTTACATAACTCAACTCCTATATCGTGTGATCCATACACCTTACTTACGAAGGTGCCATGCAGGACTGTAGAAAAGCTGGGTGACACCCTCTGTTGTGGCTGATTGTCTGTCACCCAGATTTCCTAGTTGTTGATATAACCAAGAAAGATGTTTAAAGGGAACCCATCACTTACGGGCTGACATATGATCACATGGATGTTACAGGCCCAAAGCCCGAGGCTGCACTACTGAGAGATTCTGATGACCCCGTGTCTCCTTCTAATTTCAGTCTGGTGGAGTGTTGTCATGAAGATCTTAGCGATCTGAATCACCATCTAGATCAATGTCTACACATAAATAAATGCCTCATAGATATTGGTGTAGATGGTGAATTGAATCCGCAAAAGGTCTGCTCCGTGACCACTCCGAACCTGACAGAGATTCTGACTACAACACGTCCCCTCCTGATTCCTTGGCAGTGGGGACCCCCTGTTTGAACTATCCCTTTAAGCCCTTTTGCTGCCAGGGTTTTTGGGATAATCTTCACACTTTTGACTGCACCCCCCTAGAGTCACTGGATGCTGTACAGGGGGAGACCTGGTCATAACAGGCCGTGATCTTTCTTCCTGCTCTCAGTTGCAGCTCCCCCGTCCACCTCTCCCTACACAGACTTTTCATCCTGCTCCCCAAATTCAAACGAGTGCTGCACCCCGAATAATGTCCTTCAGGCTAAGATTCTGGGCCTTAATATGATATCTTGGCTCTATTGCATAGTCTAGTCCAGGCAGGCGTTAAAAGTCATGACATATTACGTACGTCTTTGGCAGTGACAGGGTTAATAATGAACTTTTTTCCATTCATATTACAATATTTTATAAAATTTAAAGGGGATTTCTACATGGTACCAAAAATCCCCAGTAATTATAGATCATATGTCCGACCCTGAGTTGTTCACTTCCCTCAAGTTTTTCGAAATTCTGTTGAGCCGCTTCTTCGTTAGAACACTTTCTTTTCTGTAAATTTTCCAACAGGAAGTGGCGGCCATTACATCTTCTACAGGGGGTGGTCACCTTTTTATTCCAGACTCCTGATTGGCTGATTTGCCCAGCAACAAAAGTGTCAATGTACAGGGTGGGCCATTTATATGGATACACCTAAATAAAATGGGAATGGTTGGTGATATTAACTTCCTGTTTGTGGCACATCAGTATATGGGAGGGGGGAAACTTTTCCAGCTGGCTGTTGACCATGGCGGCCATTTTGAAGTCGGCCATTTTGTATCCAACTTTAGTTTTTTCAATGGGAAGAGGGTCATGTGACACATCAAACTTATCGAGAATTTCACAAGAAAAACAATGGTGTGCTTGGTTTTAACGTTACTTTATTCTTTCATGAGTTATTTACAAGTTTCTGACCACTTATTAAATGTGTTCAAAGTTCTGCCCATTGTGTTGGATTGTCAATGCAACCCTCTTCTCCCACTCTTCACACACTGATAGCAACACCGCAGAAGAAATGCTAGCACAGACTTCCAGTATCCGTAGTTTCAGTTGCTGCACATCTCGTATCTTCACAGCATAGACAATTGCCTTCAGATGACCCCAAAGATAAAAGTCTAATGGGGTCAGATCGGGAGACCTAGGGGGCCATTCAACTGGCCCACGACGACCAATCCACTTTCCAGGAAACTGTTCATCTAGGAATGCTCGGACCTGACACCCATAATGTGGTGGTGCACCATCTTGCTGGAAAAACTCAGGGAACGTGCCAGCTTCAGTGCATAAAGAGGGAAACACATCATCATGTAGCAATTTCAGATATCCCATGGCCTTGAGGTTTCCATTGATGAAGAATGGCCCCACTATCTTTATCAGAAACTTGTAAATAACTCATGAAAGAATAAAGTAACGTTACAACCAAGCACACCATTGTTTTTCTTGTGAAATTCTCGATAAGTTTGGTGTCACATGACCCTCTTCCCATTGAAAAAACTAAAGTTGGATACAAAATGGCCGACTTCAAAATGGCCGCCATGGTCAACACCCAGCTTGAAAAGTTTCCCCCCTCCCATATACTAATGTGCCACAAACAGGAAGTTAATATCACCAACCATTCCCATTTTATTTAGGTGTATCCATATAAATTGCCCACCCTGTAGAACCAGGCGGATTTATCCATACAGGATTCCAGAATAGATGGGTGACCACCCCCTATAGGAGTTGTATTGGCTGCTACTTCCTGTTGGCACATTTGGAAAAATTTAGAGAGAAAAATACAGCAAAGAGAATTAAAAGAACAAAAAACTGGAGGGAAAAGTAGAATTAAAGGGCTTCTATATGATTTATATTTACTGTGGGTTTTTTTTAAATTCCAGATGGACGTACCCTTTAAGCATTTTGCAATTGAATTGTAGTTCTGGCTGCATGAAATGTCTCTTTTATTCTTTGCAGGGCATCAGGAACGGTTTACATTGCATTGGATGTGGCCACCGGACAAGAGGTAAAGTGTCCATGGCTGTCATACAGGGTGTGACACTGATGTGAACTCTACCCACCCCGCTACCCAAAAAATGGGTACCTCCCCACTCCTGGGACTTTAATATCCTCCGTATTCCTCCTATGGTCGGAGAGAAGGATGATGTACCTCTCCGTTGGTCCTTCCCTCTTTTGGAATACTCCAGCATAAGATCACAACTCTCATGAGGATTGGCATAACCTGAGCTTGGACCCCTTCTCCCTGGCACCCCATATCAGCCACAGAGTCCTCCTATATGATAAATCAGCCCTTACCCCATCTGTTTTCCGGTTACGTTTTAACACTTTGGTGGACCTAGTGCATTTATCCACCAACAGATATTCTTAATTGGCTTCCGATGTCTTGACAGTCTAAATAGATAGAATTATTTTTATGATCTTTAGTAGAGACTATTTTTTAGACACATTAATGGGAAAATGTTAGACTTACAGGTGACGTCTTCTCTAATTGGAGTCGTTAACTTTCCTTTTTCTTCTTTATCTGACCCAGACGGCCATGATGACTCCTCCCGACCACAACTCGTCTCTGCAGAGTTTGCATCCCAGATGTATTTGGCTCTTCGCTATTCCAGCACCCTCCCCACCTATTCCTCCTGCCCCATTTGCCCCCATTACTGCACCTGCTTTGTTACAGTGTCCCCAAATACTGTACTACAGAAGTTAATAAGTGCCACACATATAGTGACGCAAAGTGCCCCAATAGGGCCAGATAGTGACCAGATAGTAATACTGCCCCATGCAGTAATAGTGCCCCCTCACTGTAGTAGTCCTCTAAGTGCCCCCTTTGTGCCCCACACAGTAATAATGCCCCTCTGTGCCCCATACAAAATTAATATATCTGCCACACAGCAATAATGTCTACTTCTGTGCCCACTCCATACAGTAATAGTGCCCCTGAAAATTAAAAACGTATACTTGCCTAACCCTGTTCCCACGACGCAGGCAGTGCAATGCAGTGACGGTCACGCGCCGCCTGCCACTGATGCCTGTTAGAGAGAATGGCGTGGTAGGGAAGAGTCAGATACAATTAAAAGTTGTGCCGCCGCCATGTGGCTCGGTGCAGATTTGCTGTTTGCCCTATGGTTAAAGCGGCCCTGTCTTTGCCTATTTGTAGATGGTCCTCTCATTCCAAGCAGTATTGAAATATTGTAATATTTTTTTTTTTATACAGGTGGCAATTAAGCAAATGAATTTAAAACAGCAGCCAAAGAAAGAGTTAATCGTTAATGAGATTCTTGTAATGAGGGAAAACAAGAATCCAAATATTGTCAACTATCTTGACAGGTGAGTTGAATCTGGGGAGGGGGGGGGGGGTTGGAGTTCATTTTTGGTATTTTTTTTCCTAGAGGCCACAGACTCATGACTGGCCGCTGGGAAACAGGACCCAAAAATATGTTTGCTTCTCCTGGTCTTCAGCGTGAATGGTTGCACCTCATGGAATAACATTTGTGATTGCAGTTACCTGGTCGGGGAGGAGTTGTGGGTGGTGATGGAGTACCTGGCAGGAGGGTCACTAACGAACGTGGTCACAGAGACCTGCATGGAGGAAGGACAGATAGCAGCCGTGTGCCGAGAGGTAATGATTTCTTTCCATCTGCCTAATCACTAAATACATCAATGTTCACACACATCACTGCCACTATTTAAGCCAAGCAGGATGTAGATATTGATATGGATGGGGATTTTTACCTTTTTAAAAAGTCACTTTTGTTTCAACCAACTCTCCATAAATCAATAATACCAGCGAAGATAAGAAACTTTATTTAGTTCTAAATCTTATTACAGAAGAATGCCTCATTCTCCACTTATCAGACTCTTCTTCCCCCTCCCCTGCCACCTGTGTTGATTATTCACTTCCACTTGACTAATAAAATGTATTATGAGAGAGGTAAAGATCAGACTTCTCAGCCACACTGAGGGATCAGGTTACAGCTACTGCCTGTGGAAGTCTATGGAGAGGGGAGAGGAGGAGAGAGCATCTACATGATCTCCTGTTCTCTCTGTGCTGTGTATGGGAGGCATCATAGCAGATAGTCTCCGCCCACTCGAGCTGTGATCAGGGAAAACTGATAATTATAGATGGAGACTGCAGAAGGGAAAACTGCTAAAAATTGCAAGATACAAGTCGTCATATAATGGTCAGGAATAGTGTTATTACACACACCCACCCACACACACACACACACACACACACTATTATTTTAAGGTCTCCATGACAACATTGCACCTGATAACAAGTCCCTTTGAATTTCTGTCACCAGAATGTCTCAGTAGTGCCGCCCCATGGTTTGGGGCCAGTAGCTTTAACCCCTTAAGGATGCGGCCTAGTTCGGTCTTAAGGATGAAGTGATTCTCCGCATTCTCCCAAAGCCATTACTTTTTTACTTTTCAGTCTAAGCCGCTGTATAAGAGCTGGTTTGTTGCGATGAGTTGTATGTATCAGTGGCCCCATTTTGGGGTACATGTAATGTATTGGCCAGCTTTTATAAGAATCAAAGTTTGAAGCATAATGAAGAAAAAAAAAACAGCAATTCTGCCTTTTGTCTTTTCCAATTTGTTGTTACGGCGTTCACTATGCGCAATAAATGACATGTTTTCTCTATTCTGCGGGTCGTTCCAATTATGGCGATACCAACTTTATATTTTTTTATTTTTTTATTTTTTTACCGCTTTGAAAAAGATACTTTGTTTTTGTGTCACCACATTCTGAAAGCCATAAAAAAAAGTTTAAATTTTTCTATAAACTCTAAACTTTTCTTTAACTTTCTTTTTTAGTCCCTCTGTGGGACTTGAACATGCGATGCTCTGATTACTTCTAGCATACGTCTTCTGTATTGCAGTGTATTTTGCCCATCAGTATTCTACTGACAAACACCTATTAGGTCCTGCCGTAGGCTCTCTTACATAGTAGCCCTGGAGGCTAATGTTAGGCCTTCGGCTGCCATGGCAACGCATCAGCACTTTGTGATAGCGTTGCGGGGTGCCAGTGGGCTTGCAGAAGGAGCCTCTCCCTCTGTAAAACCACTTAGGTGCCTTAATTGCTATTGACAGTGCCGTCTGAGGGGTTAGAGTGCCATTATGTAGCCTGCACCTGCAAGTGATGAAGTGGACTCCTGTGCCCGCACCATCACTGTGCTGTAAGGCTGAGTTCACACAGGGCGGATACGCTGCGTAAAAGCATGCAGCGTATCCGCCCTGTGCACCGCAGAGAATTCCGGAAGAAAAAGCGCTCCAAACTTTGCGGTTTTTCGACCGAAATGTCCGCTGCGGAAAACTTCAGCATTTAGCAGGCCGGCCTCCTGGGATGATGTTTCATCCCAGGAGACCACTGCAGCCTGTGATTGGCTGCTGCTGTGGTCACATGGCATGAAGTGTCATCCCAGGAGGCCGGCCCTCTGACATCATCCAGGCCCGCCTCCTGTGATGATGTTTCATCCCTTGCGAACCCCGCTACAGCCTGTGATTGGTTGCAGTGGTCACATGGGATGAAAAGTCTTGAGTGGAACAGACTTCAGGGTAAGTATGAGGTTTTTTTTTTTTCCCAGTTGCGATTTTTGCAGCGGAATTGCTGCGATCCCACTGTGAAAAATGCAACAACTGCTAATTGTTGCGGGTTTTACCTCCGCAATAAATTCAATGGGGAAAACCCGCAACAGATAGATAGGGAGCGTTTACGCAAATACAATTGATGTGCTGCCCAATAAAATTCCGCACTGCCGGTCAATTTCTAAGCGTTTTTTTCCGCTCCGTATTTACGCAGCGTGTGGATGAGATTTGTTTTGTCTTATCCACTTTTCTGCTACTGTATTTGCTGCGGATTTTCCGCAAAGAATTCCATTGCGGAAAAACCGCAGTATTTACGCAACATGTGAACTGACCCTAACAGTATGGCAGTTTGTGGGAACGGCCGGCTTACCGTAAAGTACTACACCACTGCTCATTCATTTCAATACACCTCCCGAATCATTTATTTAGGTAAATAAACAAGTTTTGTGGTCATGAGCATTGTTTACCAATGAATTGAGCCTTGAGTTCCTCAACCGATTAATGACCGGGCCTGAAAAGGCGTTCATGACCTGCTAAATGTTTCCGTTTTTGCCTCTCAGCCTTTCAGCAGCCATAACTTTTTTTTTTCATTGACAGGGCTGTATGAGGCCTTGTTTTATGCAGGAAAAATTGTATTAGTCTTTTGCGCAGTTTGTTTTTATAAATTCTAGGAAAAAGCAATTCTCCATCGTTTTTTATCCCGTTCTTGTTTCACGCTAAATAACCTATTAAATTAATTATTCGGGTTATTACGGCCATGTAGATACCTTATTTATGTAGGTTTTATGTAATATATGGGCAATAAAAGATTTTTTATGCAAAATAATGACACTTTTTAAAAAAAATAAAAATCCCATTAAGGGCTAACTTTTTTATTTCCAACTTTATTTTTTACTAAAAATGTATTATCATACCTCTGTATGCTAATACATTATACTGTGTCGCTATGACGCTGGCTGCTGTTAGGGCAGCGCATTCTGAGCAGACAGCCCTGGGGTCCTTACTAGGTCCCCAGGGCTCACTGCAGAGGGATTCCCCAGTCTTTGATCCCGTCACTGCATTTCCAGTGTTGCGATCAAAGAGGGGAGTTCCCTTTGATCATGTCAGGACCGCAGCGATCAAAGGTTTAAACAACTGGGGTCGGAATGTTTTCCGATCCCAGCTGTGTTTAGCAAGCTGCTCTAAGTTCAGGAGCTGTAATTTACCACTCCTGCTTAGAGGAGCGCTCATCAGCCTCTTCTACAGCGACGCCAAAAGACGTCGCTGTAGACAAAGGACCTGCACCGCCTGCCGTCAAAAGACGGTGGGTGGTCGTAAAGGGGTTACGTTTTTCTCTCATCAAAGTATCCACTCTTAGCAGCGATCACAGCAGCGTAGACGCAGGGAATTCTGTCGGTCAACTTGTATAAAGCTTCGGCTCCGATTGCCACCCACTTGGTGCGACTCCCAATGGTGACTTTGGCTCGTAACTTTCGCAACTCAAACACACCTGTGCTGAGGATCCCAAAGTAGTGCAGGTGGATTGCAATCTGGACTATGGAGTTGGCCGTCCATGTTCTCCAGCACCTGTTGTCGTTCTGTTGACTGAATACATTTTTTGTAATGACAGGAGGTATATTTTGGGTCGTATCTTGCTATAGTGTGAAACTACAACCAATTAGACGGGTGCTGAAAGGCATGGCATGGTGCACCAGGATGTTGTGGTAGTACTTGGAGTCCATGAATCCCTTTGATCTTCTAGTAAGTCACTAACCGCACCACCTCCGAAAAATCCCCATTCTTAACCGTGGTCTGAATGGCAGCAGGAAGCATGCGCTCACAACAAAAAAACTTTCACCTCTTGGAACTTCAATTTGTCTGTGGAAAAACTTCCACTGACTAGTGGTCCAGCTCATGTTCTCACTTCTTTTTATTAATGGTCCTAAGCAACGGTTGGTCGGGCTGCTGCACCTCCTTTCAAGCCATTGACTACAAAGCGGCATTTCACAGTCGCGATTGACGCGCTTTTCTTCCTCGTTTCCATCAGAGCAGCACGGATCTGATGAGCTGTTTTGTATTTGTCCGGTTTGGAACACACTGATAAATTTGTCCTCCTGTTTTGTGGTCAGTCGAGGTTGTTCAGGTCATGGTCGATCAAGTACACCATGGGTCGGCAACATGTGGCACCCGTGCCACAGCTGGCACGAGGGGCCATGATCTCTGGCATGTGCTTCCGGTGTCCGGGGCCGTCTTATGCAGCGGCGCTGAACACCGGGCGAGAGAGCGGAGCGCCGCTTCCTTAGGAGAGCAGAGCGGTGCTTCAGTTTCAACTTCCTTATCGATCACTAATAAACGGGAGAGCAGAGTGACTCTTTATTCTGTGGTTCTTGATGCTGAGCACTGGGTGGCGCTGGTGCTTGGCAATTACACAATGCAGCACCGCTCTTTCACCTGGTGATCAGCGCCGGTGCCATCACTGGTCTCTGAAAGTTGGGTAAAGTCCGTCTAGAAATCAACGCCATAGTGGCAAATATTTCAAGCTTCTTTGTCCCACCCCATCACAACGAATGTCTGGCAGGTGTTTCCACCATGTATGTCCCAGACTCCCCCACCCTGAGGAAATCTCTGGCAGTTTTTTCTCTTCTGTGCAAACTCCCCCCCAAGAAAATCTCTGGCTGTTCTCTCTCTCCTATGTGCACCTCCCCTCCCCTAATCTGATTCAATAGCCATGGTCTCTCCTAAGTGCAACCCCTGTCCCGAAGCTAATGTTCAGTAGCCGCGGTCTCTCCTATGTGTGTGGGGTGTTTCCTGGTCACTCACCAGGTATTGTAAACGGTTGCGTGTTTTGCTCTCACCCTCTTGTGTGTGTGCCCCCCCCCCCAGTGTCTGTCTTGTTTGTTTGCATCCTCCGATTTCGCTATGTCTTCCCAGTGGGCGAGGCTGGGTTTCCTAGCAACCGAGGAGATCCTCAGCCCTGCACTAAGGAGAGTTCCCATTGAGCCCTGTGTTAGTGCACAGATCAGGTGACCGCACTGGTCAAGGTGATTGGTGCGGCATATGGATAGATAGAGGTTAGAGAGAGAGAGAAGGGGTGGAGTTAGAAAAAGGCGGGAAAGCGTGAGGTAATGACCGTGGAGGGAGTTAGAGGGACAATAGGTAGAAAGAAGCTGAACATTTGAGTGTCTGGGAATCTAACACCACAAAGTGTCATCAAGTCAGAGGGACCTGAGAATAAGGTCTGAATATTGACTGAATAAATTATATCCAGAATATAATTATCAAGTGAAGTCTGGTCGTCCCTCCCCTCCTTGTGGTAATTTGATTGAACAGTCGTCTTTGAAGTAATGTTTCCTGGTTATAAATATACAAGTTACGAGCACGGTATGTTTGTTGTAGCCAGTGCAAAACGGTCTTAAAGGGGCAGTAATCATCTTATTCAATGGACTGAATTGCATGGACTATGGACTATCTACTTATAGGGTATGTTCACACGCAAACTCAAAAACATCTGAAAATACGGAGCTGTTTTCAAGGGAAAACCGCTCCTGATTTTCAGACGTTTTTTAAGCCACTCGCGATTTTCACGGCGTTTTTCGTGGCGTTTTTTCCGGCCGTTATTTGAGCTGTTTTCAATGGTCTATGAAAAACGGCTCCAAAAACGTCCCAAGAAGTGACCTGCACTTCTTTTTCGTGGGCGTTTTTTTTACGCGGTCGTTTTTTAAAATGGCTGCGTAAAAAAACGGCCCATCGGAAACAGAACGCAGTTTTTCCCATTGCAATCAATAGGCAGATGTTTGGAGGAGTTCTGCTTCCGATTTTTCGGCCGGAAAAACAACCGAAAATAGCCCGTGTGAACATACCCTTACTTTACAATACCCCCTTAAATAATTGTGCCTAAGGTACTTGCACTGTGCGCGAAAGGTAGCGGTGCCTCCGCAACAACCCGCGTAGGTGTAGCAGGGGTAAGAGGGCGTCCTCCACAAAGGAACCTGGTGCAACCCGGTGACGTAGGTAAATAAAGACATCGGGATAAGCCGTGTGGTAGAGAGTGGCGTCTCTGACCAGTGGCAGCACTATAGAAGGCGGAACCTGTGTGTCCACCGATTCCTTTGACACAAACTGGCACGGTGGGAACTCCCGACCTCGGTTATTGACCACTTTCCCGAAACTTATACGCTGCTGTTTAATAAAGAAGTTGATTGGTTGTTAGTCTGCCTACAGTGTATCATCAATAAATCCACATTACATGTGCACCCTCCCTCCCCCCCCCCCTCATCTAAGCTGACGATCAGTAGCCGCACTCTCCCCTATGTGCACCCTCACCATCCCCTAAGCGGGTGGTCAGTAGCTACGGTCTCTCCTATGTACACCCACCGTCCCCTAAGCGGGTGGTCAGTAGCTACGGTCTCTCCTATGTACACCCCCCACCCCCTGAAGCCGGTGTTCAGTAGCTACGGGCTCTCCTACGTACACCCACCATCCCCTAAGCGGGTGTTCAGTAGCTACGGTCTCTCCTACGTACACCCACCATCCCCTAAGCGGGTAGTCAGTAGCTACGGTCTCTCCTATGTACACCCCCCACCCCCTGAAGCCGATGTTCAGTAGCTACGGTCTCCTATGTACACCCCCCACCCCCTGAAGCCGATGTTCAGTAGCTACGGTCTCCTATGTACACCCCCCACCCCCTGAAGCCGATGTTCAGTAGCTACGGTCTCTCCTATGTACACCCACCATCCCGTAAGCTGGTGGTCAGTTGCGTGGCTCACTGGTTACTTCATCTCAGATTTTTTTATTTTGTTTTATCGGTACGCCATACCCCAGACGTACACTCTTCTTTTCAGTGTATTTCTTGTAGGTACACTGCATGCCAACAAGAGAAACCTTCTCTAGACTAGCACTGTCCCGCTGACTATGCCCTGCCTTTCTCAAGGCGACTATGGCAGATCGCTTTCCAATTGATCACTCCTTCCTGGGAGCCATTTACGAGAACACTTTAGATGTTTTCGCAAGTTTACACAATACAAGGTGAACACCGGACTTCTTTCACTGTGTACAGTGGGGATTTTGAAACCTGTGTAAGAGAGAAACTATCTTTGTTGCCCATAGCAACCAATCACTGCACAGCTTTCATTTCTCAAGAGCAGAATATGAAATGAAAGCTGTGCTGTGATTGGTTGCTATGGGCAACAAAGATAGTTTCTCTCCTACACAGATTTCAGGGATATTTATATAAATAATGTATAAATACGATGCATGCCGGCGCTGAAAGTGTTTAAAACCGTACATCAACTCATTTCTATGCAAAACACACGTATCGCGTTCATCCTTTACAGAGAAATCGTCGAACCTGGGGGTGTATTGAAATTTCTGAGCAGTAGTGTATGGCGTGGCAAGGCGGGAAGGGGTTAAGCAATCTGGTCTCGGCCTACAAGTACGATATTAAAAATGTTTCCGCATGAAGGGCCTATTTAATTATCTTCCGGGAGGTCTTCTGCCAGTAGAAGGTAGTCACTTTTTCACATGGGGGATAACTCTGCGCTTGAAATAAATGGCCGTAATAAATCACCTACACTGGTTTTGTGATGACACGGATTCCCTTTCTCTAATACTAGATTTTGTTTTTTGCTTAGATCAGAAAAGCAATGATAAATATGCAATTTGGGCAGGGGGCACATACTTTTTCAGCTCATTGGGTTTCACTCATTAGCTAAAATTTCTTAAACTGGTCTGGGAAAATTAAAGTTGTACTTTAGTTGCTATGGGCAACAAGGCCTGTCCCCCGTCGTCCCCCATCTTTTATTCTCTGTGTCCTCATCTGACCAGAAACCTCCAGGGAACTCCCTGCAGGGCGTATGTCACCATCTCTGGACCACAGATGAGATTAGAGGGGTCCACCGCGGCGTTAATGAGCGTTCATATAGAACAGGCCGTATGTCTGCTGTGTGACGTGAATAAATGTGACTGTTGCGACTCGGCGGCTGTAACCTTGTTGTCCGGTCTTCTCTGCAGTGTCTTCAGGCCTTAGAATTCCTGCACTCAAACCAAGTCATCCACCGGGATATAAAGAGCGACAACATCCTGCTGGGGATGGACGGATCCGTGAAATTAAGTACGTGACTCCAGACCGGCGATGTCATCTTAAGAGAGCGAGGGGGGTTCCTCCTTTTAGTATAAGGGGTAGTTAATTTTTCACATGGGTGATAACTGCTGCAGCAGTACATCGATTACATAGACTACAGCGGTGGCCGGTCACATGGCGAAGAGTCGTGCCGTCATGAAGGACAACTGTGCCGCTAGACTTCCGGTCCCCCACCAGCGCTATAAAAATCAATTAAAATCTCATAATCAGCACGACGGGGGGCCGGAATGTATATTAGCGAGTGTATCACATACTATAACCCCTTTAAGTTAGAAAAAAGGGGGATGAAAAAGGAGTGTGAGAGTCCCAAACACCTGTTGGCCAGAATCATAGGTACTATGTTATTAATGTTGAGGTTCAGATATAATTTTGGGGCATAGGTGAAGGAATCCTCATATTACTGAGAGCCTGTAGTTTTATAACTGAATATTGTTTTCTCTTCTTTTAGCGGATTTTGGGTTTTGTGCCCAGATCACCCCAGAACAAAGTAAGCGCAGTACAATGGTCGGAACCCCCTACTGGATGGCACCTGAGGTGGTAACACGCAAAGCTTATGGTCCAAAAGTGGATATCTGGTCTCTTGGGATCATGGCCATAGAGATGGTAGAAGGAGAGCCGCCATACTTGAATGAAAATCCTCTACGAGTAAATGACACACTTATAGTAGTTATATACTTATACATAGGGGGCAGTATTATAAAAGTTATATTCTTGTATATAGGGGCAGTATTATAGTAGTAATATTCTTGTATATAGGAGGCAGTATTATAGTAGTTATATTCTTGTACATAGAGGCAGTATTATAGTAGTTATATTCTTGTATATAGGGGCAGTATTATATTAGTTATATTCTCGTATATAGGGGGCAGTATTATAGTAGTTATATTCTTGTATATAGGAGGCAGTATTATATTAGTTATATTGTATATAGGGGCAGTATTATAGTAGTTATATTCTTGTATATAGGAGGCAGTATTATAGTAGTTATATTCTTGTATATAGGGGGCAGTATTATAGTAGTTGTATTCTTTGTATATAGGGGCAGTATTATAGTAGTTATATTCTTGTATATAGGAGCAGTATTATAATAGTTATATTCTTGTATATAGGAGCAGTATTATAGTAGTTATATTCTTGTATATAGGAGCAGTATTATAGTAGTTATATTCTTGTATATAGGGGGCAGTATTATAGTAGTTATATTATATATAGGGGGCAGTATTATAGTAGTTATATTCTTGTATATAGGAGGCAGTATTCTAGGAGTTATATTCTTGTATATAGGGGCAGTAGTATAGTAGTTATATTCTTGTATATAGGGGCAGTATTACAGTAGTTATATTCTTGTATATAGGAGCAGTATTATAGTAGTTATATTCTTGTATATAGGGGACAGTATTATAGGAGTTATATTCTTGTATATAGGGGCAGTAGTATAGTAGTTATATTCTTGTATATAGGAGGCAGTATTATAGTAGTTATATTCTTGTATATAGGAGGCAGTATTATAGTAGTTATATTCTTGTATATAGGGGACATTATTATAGTAGTTATATTCTTGTATATAGGGGACAGTATTATAGTAGTTATATTCTGGTATATAGGAGCAGTATTATAGGAGTTATATTCTTGTATATAGGGACAGTATTATATTAGTTATATTCTTGTATATAGGGGCAGTATTATAGTAGTTATATTCTTGTATATAGGGAGCAGTATTATAGTAGTTATATTCTTGTATATAGGGGGTAGTATTATAGTAGATATATTCTTGTATATAGGGACCGTATTATATTAGTTATATTCTTGTATATAGGGGGCAGTATTATAGTAGTTACATTCTTGTATATAGGGGCAGTATTACAGTAGTTATATTCTTGTATATAGGCGGCAGTATTACAGTAGTTCTTGTATATAGGGGCAGTATTATAGTGGTTATATTCTTGTATATAGGGGGCAGTATTTCTTGTATTTAGGTTGCAGTATTATGGTGGTTATATTCTTGTATATAGGAGCAGTATTATAGTAGTTATATTCCTGTATATAGGAGCAGTATTATATTAGTTATATTCTTGTATATAGGGGCAGTATTATAGTAGTTACATTCTTGTATATAGGGGCAGTATTACAGTAGTTATATTCTTGTATATAGGCGGCAGTATTACAGTAGTTCTTGTATATAGGGGCAGTATTATAGTGGTTATATTCTTGTATATAGGGGGCAGTATTATAGTAGTTATATTCTTGTATATAGGGGCAGTATTATAGTAGTTATATTCTTGTATATATGGGCAGTATTATAGCTGTTATATTCTTGTATATAGGGGCAGTATTATAGCTGTTATATTCTTGTATATAGGAGCAGTATTATAGTAGTTATATTCCTGTATATAGGAGCAGTATTATATTAGTTATATTCTTGTATATAGGGGCAGTATTATAGTAGTTATATTCTTGTATATTTGAGCAGTATTATAGTAGTTATATTCCTGTATATAGGAGCAGTATTATATTAGTTATATTCTTGTATATAGGGGGCAGTATTAAAGTAGTTATATTCTTGTATATAGGGGAGCAGTATTATAGTAGTTATTTTCTTGTACATAGGGGGCAGTATTATAGCAGTTATATTCTTGTATATAGGGGGCAGTATTATAGTAGATATATTCTTGTACATAGGGAGCAGTATTATAGTAGTTATATTCCTGTATATAGGAGCAGTATTATAGTAGTTATATTCTTGTACATAGGGGCAGTATTATAGTAGTTATATTCTTGTATATAGGGGGCAGTATTATAGTAGTTATATTCTTGTATATAGGAGCAGTATTATAGTAGTTATATTCTTGTATATATTAGCAGTATTATAGTAGTTATATTCTTGTATATAGGAGCAGTATTCTAGTAGTTATATTCTTGTATATAGGAGCAGTATTATAGTAGTTATATTCTTGTATATAGGGGGCAGTATTATAGTAGTTATATTCTTGTATATAGGGGCAGTATTATAGTAGTTATATTCTTGTATATAGGGGCAGTATTATAGCTGTTATATTCTTGTATATAGGGGCAGTATTATAGCTGTTATATTCTTGTATATAGGGGCAGTATTATAGTAGTTATATTCTTGTATATAGGAGCAGTATTATAGTAGTTATATTCTTGTATATAGGGGGCAGTATTATATTAGTTATATTCTTGTATATAGGAGCAGTATTATAGTAGTTATATTCTTGTACATAGGGGGCAGTATTCTAGTGGTTATATTCTTGTATATAGGAGCAGTATTACAGTATTTGTATTCTTGTACATAGGGGGCAGTGTTTGTCAGGCCACTGGCACCTCTCTTCCCCACCTCTTTTGGCAGACTGTTGATTGTTTCTTGGTATGTGATTGTTCTGTACACAGGCGCTCTATCTTATCGCTACAAATGGTACCCCAGAACTGCAGGAGCCAGAGAAGTTGTCTGTTACATTTAAGGACTTTCTCAACCGATGCCTGGAGATAGATGTAGAGAAAAGATGTTCAGCCAGAGATCTTCTACAGGTGATGTCTCCTCCCTCACTTGCAGCTTCTATTCTTTTTATATATCAAGAGGGGTTACAAATTTAGACCGCATTTGAATTTGTGGAAGCAAAAACATAGATTGGCTGTGTTCTTAAAGGGGTTCTCAACTCTGTACGATCCCTTTTCCTTTGATTCCTGAGACCACCAGCAATCAGCTGTAGACTGTGTGAGAACCCGTCACCAAGTGTTCAATTCTCCTGCAGCGCCACCCTAGGGGAAATGAAAGTGTTACACAATTCTCATATTAATCAATATGCTGTCTGAGTAATGCACAGACATGTAGGGTCCTGCAGAGAGAGATACTATTCGTAGCTTCTCTTCTCTGGGGAACAAATGAGTCCTCAACGCCACCCCCTCTGTTCACTCATAATTGTCTAATAGGGTATTTGAGAATGGGTTTCCTAAACCAGACCACTCAGATAAGGTGTTCCGTTTCCTGTGCCGGACTGCAGGGGAGATCACTGATTATAATGTCTTCCTGATCACGGTGGGTTGTATCCAGTATGTTTCCTCCTTTTGAGATGAAGATTATAGATGCGGCTCGGAGTGCAGATTATTTGCAGTAGAGAAGATTGATCGGTGTCTTGTCCTCTCCTCCTTGTCTGGTGCACGGTGCTTGGCTTCCCCTCCGCTGACCATATTGCACTGAGCAGGTGTCCTCTTCTGCAGAATAGGAGCGCTGAGATCATCATATATAAATAGACTCTCTATAGGAATGGCTCAGAACCCGGCACATTGTACATGGCGCCCTACCGGGACCAGTTAATGGGACAACGGCTGCCGGACCTTTCTTTATTCTGTTAGATATAGTAATACGCTTTGTTATTAGAGGTTTATTAAAACTGTGGTGAGGATCATAGTCTGGCGGTAAAGAACCTAATCACATTCTCTAGTAATGCTTATTACACTTCTTATTTAATTCAGTTTGGGCCAGGGAGCTGGAGAGGTGGCCACCTGGGATTGAGGCACTGGAGTGGGAGGCATATAAGGCAGGGCGCTGGAGGTGGAGCTACATGGGGCCAAGGCCTTGAGGGGGTGCCAATTGGGGCCGACTGTGTGGGACTGAGGCATTGGAGGAGGAGTACCACCTGGGCGGAGTCAGTAGAAGGTGGCCACCTGGGGTTGAGCATTAGAGGGGGGCCATGTGGGGTGGAGGTGCTGGAGTGGAAGAGTAACCTTGTTCTGGGGCACTGAAGGGGGGTTACCTGCGGGATCTACCTGGGGTTGAGGCACTGAGTTGTGCGACTTGGGGCTGAGGTGTTAGAGCGGGGGGCACCTGGGGCTCAAGTGTTGGGGGACACATGGGGCTTAGGCATTGGTGGAGGGGTTTACCTGGTGCTAACCACCCAGTCACCACCCAGCTTTCCTAAGATCCTGAATGACAGAGGTACCAAATTAAGCAGCAGTACTGACCCGTGGGATGCCTCGCTGTGCACCCAGGCAGAATTGCCATTCGGGATGTGGGAAAGATGGGTGATAACCTCGGTGGTTCCCTGCAATAGGCTTGTACATATAAACAATCATCATTTTACAGGTGAAATTGTCAGGTTATTTCTTGCATTACTCTTGTGCTGGTCTTGGATTACATTGTCTTATACACTAGTCACATCCAAAGCTGCATTGATAATTCTGTTGGTTTTGACCTACAATCCATCAGTCCTGTGCTGACAGGCACATCCCTTATAGCTGCGCTGAAATCCTATTGGACTACTGTACAGTGTTTGGTTTAAACATTACATCTCTCACAATGCCGTACAGCAGAGCATGCTCAGTACAAACACCGAACCTGCCGGGGGCAACCTTCAATCTTACAGGAGAGCTGCAGATAATGCAGCTTTGGATGTGAATGGAGTATAATGTTATGTTCCATGATTATTTCTGTTCTATCTATGGTAATGTTTCCTTCCGTTTTACGTTCTTTCCCTGACAGCACCCATTTTTGAAGGTCGCCAAACCCCTCTCCAGCCTCACACACCTCATAATCGCAGGTAAGGAAACGGCCAAGAAAAACCAGTAAATAATGGGACTTTTTGATTTGTGGACTACTGGCCTAAGCGTCATGGCTGCTCGCTCCTCCGGCTTTTCTACGTGTTCTTGCCTGGAACTCTGAGTATGGAACCGGCTGCCGCCCCCTGGAGGGCAACAGACTGAACTGTAAGCGACGTTTGTGGGACGTTTCTCTTTTTTTATGATTTGGAGCTTTGGAGATTAATGATCTGAATAAATGAGACCATCTTGTTCTCCACATGAGTCGTTGTGCGAGTTCTCTGCAATAATATCCGACTTATAAAGCAGCATGAAGGCATCCTGGGTTCCCTTAAAGGGCCGCTACACCTAAAGTTATCTTCTAATAGTGCAGCACGTTTTTAGAGGAGTAGCTATGAATGCCGCGATCTTCTCTGTCTGCAGCATGACCGTGGGAACAAAGTTGTCACGTATGATCCTAAAACTCATCGGAGGGGGAATACGGGTCCTATAGAGCCTGATATGAGATTAAGGAGCTATGGTGAGGGCCAAATAATTCATCTAAAGGGCAAGGTGCAGGGGCAAACAAATAGATTTTTAAAGGAGGATTTCCAAGTATGTTGGTGACCATGAAAGACTTCAAAATTACTCTACACCACCTCTGACTATACTCGCCAAGAAAATACATGAACTACATCGCATATAGCGATTGATGCTGCCACTTCATTCTGGGGTTCCACGGTTGGTCAGCAATTGAAAATTCTATAAACCCCTCTAAATATTACAATTATGTCTGCCTGCAAGTGCCACTAGAGGGAGCTCACTGCAGGAATGTATACAGTTCAATTACAGGTTTTTCTTTTCATGTAATCGTTTATTCCTTAACTGCCCTAGGTACAAGAAACCCCCTTTAAATTTTAAATGGGGGACCCCCTCTATTAGCTCGGAATTCCCTAATCGAGTATATGACAATGCTCTATTAACCACTTCCCTCCTCAGCCATTTTTCGGATTTTCACTTTTGTTTTTTCCTCCCCATCTTCCAAAACGTATAATTTTTCTTATTTTTCCATCTCTATAAGCCGTATGAGGGTTTGTTTTTTGCAAGTTTTAGTTTTTCATGGCACCATTTATTGTACCGCATTATGTACTGGGAAGCTGGAAAAAAATTATTTGTGGGGTGGAATGGGCAAAAAACAGCGATTACGCCATTTTTTTTGGGTGGGGGGGGGTTTTGTTTTTACGGCATCCAGGCGGTAAAAACGACATATTCACCTTATTCTACAGGTTGATTACGATTACGCCGATAGCAAATTTGTTTTTTATGTTTTACCACTTTAAAAAAAAAAAAGAAAACTATTTGCTAAATTAAAAAAAACTTTTGTCGCCGTATTCTGAGAGTCATAACTTTATAATTTTCCCATCAATTTAGCGATGTGAGGGCTTAAATTTTGCAGGCCGAGCTGCAGTTTTCACTTGTACCATTTTGGGGTATATGCGACTTTTTGACCACTTATTTAATTTTTTTGGAGCGCTAAGGTGACCAAAAACCAGCAATTTGTTGCAGACTTTTGGCATTCTAGCTGTTAATTTGCTGAGGTAATCGGGAGGAATTTCACCCCATGCTTCCAGAAGCCCCTCCCACAAGTTGGATTGGCTTGATGGGCACTTCTTGCGTACCATACGGTCAAGCTGCTCCCACAACAGCTCTATGGGGTTGAGATCTGGTGACTGCGCTGGCCACTCCATTACAGATAGAATACCAGCTGCCGGCTTCTTCCCTAAATAGTTCTTGCATCATTTGGAGGTGCTTTGGGTCATTGTCCTGTTGTAGGATGAAATTGGCTCCAATCAAGCGCTGTCCACAGGGTATGGCATGGCGTTGCAAAATGGAGTGATAGCCTTCCTTATTCAAAATCCCTTTTACCTTGTACAAATCTCCCACTTTACCAGCACCAAAGCAACCCCAGACCATCACATGACCTCCACCATGCTTGACAGATGGCGTCAGGCACTCTTCCAGCATCTTTTCAGTTGTTCTGCGTCTCACAAATGTTCTTCTGTGTGATCCAAACACCTCAAACTTCGATTCGTCTGTCCATAACACTTTTTTCCAATCTTCCTCTGTCCAATGTCTGTGCTTTTGCCCATATTAATCTTTTCCTTTTATTAGCCAGTCTCAGATATGGCTTTTTCTTTGCCACTCTGCCCTGAAGGCCAGCATCCCGGAGTCGCCTCTTCACTGTAGACGTTGACACTGGCGTTTTGCGGGTACTATTTAATGAAGCTGCCAGTTGAGGACCTGTGAGGTCCTGTGAGTACAAAGATGGCAGACCTGGGGGCCTTTGTTAGGCCCCCAGGCTGCCATAACAACCGTTGTTACCGTCCAATCGTGGCGCGGGGGGGGGGGGGGGGCGCGATGGCTTGTTTGAGGGGGCGCCCCCCTAAATCGAATACTTTAAATGCCGCGGTTGCGATTCACCGCGGCATTTAAGGTGTTAAACGGGCAGAATCAAAGTGAACTTTGATTCCGCCCGCTGGAGTGAGGTTTCGGCTGTGTAACACAGCCGTCACCCGCTGTGAATGGAGCGCGCTCAGCCCACGAGCCCGCACCATACTTCCCCTTAACCTGTGCGACAGAAATGCGGTGAGCAGGCGTAGATTTGCCACATACCTTATGCCAGCTTCTGGCGTACATTATGATAGTGCTGTTGTCCCGTCTGAGGACCCGCCCCTTTGTCTAAGCCCCACCCCCTTCTAGAAAGTTTCAGAAAGTCGCAAGAAAAGTAAAAAGGCGCAAATTTTAGCACGACTATGGCATGCGCCAAAATCGAAGACCTTTTTAATGCCAGGAACCTGGCGTAGACCCTTTTGATATATTCCCCTCATTGTATCCACTGTGAGACAAGGAGAATCCTGGAATATATAAGGGGAAACACCAACTTTCTACTATATTACTGGAATTGCTCCCTATACAATCGCGATGATCAAATAATCCTGTATGATGCCGGGACGTTCAGTTCTTCAGCGTGGCCTTGAGAATCTATCAGCAGAACGCAGGCGCCATTTACAATGTCAGGCCAAAAGATGGTTTTTGAACGTGAATGCCCTATAGCACCCCTACCCTATAATTGGAACAGTCCTTATTGGAATGTTTCAAGTCAATATGAGAAAATTGCTGTAATTCTCTTATATATTTCTATAGGTTCAGTTTGTAATGGCACAGATTTTTAGCGGTCAGGCCAGGAGAATGCTGGGGTGCATCCTATATATGACATTGATTATAGCGCGATATTATATGGTGTCCTGAATAGGACAATCGGACTGGACTGATCTGTGCAAATAATGAAATGTGGAGGAATGTTTACTGTTGGTTCACAGCACCACCTAGTGTAAGGAACTGTGCACTACACCCTCAAGTTTCTAAATTCACTTCTTGCGGGGCAGGGATTCTCTTCTACGGGTCCGGACAATACAAGGCCGCATTAATAATAGCGCGAGAACTGCAAGTTTTTAATGACTTATTGTGTGCACTGTGCATATCCCTTGGTAACTGGACTTCCTGCATCCGCTTGATACCTCGCCTGTTCTGGCTACTACCACTGCCCCCAGCTCTGCCTGCTTCTATTCTCGCCTACAGTCAGTTAATAGGGATTAATTTGACTGCATTTAGGTAGGTATGTCCAACTATACAGTAGTGAGTGTGTTGTATATGTGACTACTTCCAAGAATGTTGTGTGTACATATGTGGCTGCAAATGTAGTGAGCATGCTTATGTGTGGATCTATGTATGTAGTGAGCATGCTTATGTGTGGATCCATGTATGTAGTGAGCATGCTTATGTGTGGATCCATGTATGTAGTGAGCATGCTTATGTGTGGATCCATGTATGTAGTGAGCATGCTTATGTGTGGATCCATGTATGTAGTGAGCATGCTTATGTGTGGATCCATGTATGTAGTGAGCTTGCTTATGTGTGGATCCATGTATGTAGTGAGCATGCTTATGTGTGGATCCATGTATGTAGTAAGCATGCTTATGTGTGGATCCATGTATGTAGTGAGCATGCTTAGGTGTGGATCCATGTATGTAGTGAGCATGCCTATGTGTGGATCCATGTATGTAGTGAGCATGCCTATATGTGGATCCATGTATGTAGTGAGCATGCCTATATGTGGATCCATGTATGTAGTGAGCATGCCTATGTGTGGATCCATGTATGTAGTGAGCATGCTTATGTGTGGATCCATGTATGTAGTGAGCATGCCTATATGTGGATCCATGTATGTAGTGAGCATGCCTATATGTGGATCCATGTATGTAGTGAGCATGCCTATGTGTGGATCCATGTATGTAGTGAGCATGCTTATGTGTGGATCCATGTATGTAGTGAGCATGCTTATGTGTGCGTCCATCTATATAATGACTATACTCTGGAGGGTGGCACACAATGTTAAAGGAATATAAAGAATAACAAAAAGTCAGTGAGATTTTTTTTTATTTTTGCCGAGCTCATCCCTTCACATGCTGCTTTAATTTAGATGGGGAGAGGGTGACTGTGGTTTGTTTGTTTCCCCCCCCCATTTTTAAATGTTGGAGAACATGGAAATGTTTATGACCAGGTAAAAGGCATCCATGAAATCTTTGTACTGGGCCCACAAATCAGGGTGACAACCTCCACTTCAGTAATTTATGTACAACTGATCACAGACAGACCAAGATTTTTACAGACACATTACGAAAAACTGCTCAAAAACGGCTGAAGAAGTGACATGCACTTCTTTTTCGTGGCCGTTTTTTTTTACGCGGCTCGTCGGAACAGAACGCCGTTTTCTAATTGCAATCAATGGGCAGATGTTTTGGAGGCATTCTGCTTCCGATTTTTCGGCTGTTTACGGCCCGAAAATAAGCCGTGGGAACATACCCTAACATAGCGTGGGAAAGCTGCAAGCAGGGTTGTGATTGGTGAGTCAAATTCACTCCACCACCGCCAGGTCCTGTTTTAGACAGTGTGGCCATGGGCAAAGTTAAAAGTAGGGCCCCAAATGCTGAATTATTGTATCAATAATGCATCAATTCAGAAGTCGATGTGCAGAGAACTACATCGCTGATTTCTAGCACGTCCAAGAGTGTTGCAAGTCCCAAAGCATATGTCCCCTCACACAAAAAAATTATCTATATACAGTTATTAAATCATATCACTATACAGATAAAATATTGCGTGCATACTTTTACTGAATAATACCGCCACACCATAACCACATAGTGACTGAATAATGCCCCCATACTGTTAGTGAATAATACCGCCACACCATAACCACATAGTGACTGAATAATACCCCCATACTGTTACTAAATAATACCACCACACCATAACCACATAGTGACTGAATAATACCACATAGTGACTGAATAACACCCCCATATTGTTACTGAATAATACCGCCACACCATAACCACATAGTGACTGAATAATACCCCCATACTGTTACTGAATAATACCGCCACACCATAACCACATAGTGACTGAATAATACCCAAATACTGTTACTGAATAATACCGCCACACCATAACCACATAGTGACTGAATAATACCCCCATACTGTTACTGAATAATACCGCCACACCATAACCACATAGTGACTGAATAATGCCCCCATACTGTTACTGAATAATACCACCACACCATAACCACATAGTGACTGAATAATACCCCATACTGTTACTGAATAATACCGCCATACCATAACCACATAGTGACTGAATAATACCCCATACTGTTACTGAATAATACCGCCACACCATAACCACATAGTGACTGAATAATACCCCCATACTGTTACTGAATAATACTACCACACCATAACCACATAGTGACTGAATAATACCCCCATACTGTTACTGAATAATACCACCACACCATAACCACATAGTGACTGAATAATACCCCCATACTGTTACTGAATTATACCGCCACACCATAACCACATAGTGACTGAATAATACCCCCTTACTGTTACTGAATAATACCACCACACCATAACCACATAGTGACTGAATAATACCCCCTTACTGTTACTGAATAATACCGCCACACCATGACCACATAGTGACTGAATAATACCCCCTTACTGTTACTGAATAATACCGCCACACCATGACCACATAGTGACTGAATAATACCACCATACTGCTACTGAATAATACCTCCACACCATAACCACATAGTGAATGAATAATACCACCATACTGATACTGAATAATACCCCATACTGTTACTGAATAATACTGACACACCATAACCACATAGTGACTGAATAATACCAGCATACTGTTACTGAATAATACCCCATACTGTTACTGAATAATACCGCCACACCATAACCACATAGTGACTGAATAATACCCCCTTACTGTTACTGAATAATACCCCATACTGTTACTGAATAATACCGCCACACCATAACCACATAGTGACTGAATAATACCCCCATACTGTTACTGAATAATACCGCCACACCATGACCACATAGTGACTGAATAATACCACCATACTGATACTGAATAATACCCCATACTGTTACTGAATAATACTGCCACACCATAACCACATAGTGACTGAATAATACCAGCATACTGTTACTGAATAATACCGCCACTCCATAACCACATGGTGACTGAATAATACCACCATACTGTTACTGGATAATACCGCCACACCATAACCATATAGTAACTGAATAATACCTCCACATTATAACCACATAATGACTGAATAATACCTACATACTGTTACTGAATAATACTGCCACACCATAACCACATAGTGACTGAATAATACCCCCATACTGTTACTGAATGATACCGCCACACCATAACCACATAGTGACTGAATAATACCCCCATACTGTTACTGAATAATACTGCCACACCATAAACCCATAGTGACTGAATAATGCCCCCATACTGTTACTGAATAATACCGCCACACCATAACCACATAGTGACTGAATAATACCCCCATACTGTTACTGAATTATACCGCCACACCATAACCACATAGTGACTGAATAATGCCCCCATACTGTTACTGAATAATACCCCCACACCATAACCACATAGTGACTGAATAATACCACCACACCATAACCACATAGTGACTGAATAATGCCCCCATACTGTTACTGAATAATACCGCCACACCATAACCACATAGTGACTGAATAATACCCACTTACTGTTACTGAATAATACCCCATACTGTTACTGAATATTACCGCCACATCATAACCACATAGTGACTGAATAATACCCCCATACTGTTACTGAATAATACCGCCACACCATAACCACATAGTGACTGAATAATACCCCCATACTGTTACTGAATAATACCACCACACCATAACCACATAGTGACTGAATAATACCCCCATACTGTTACTGAATAATACCCCCACACCATAACCACATAGTGACTGAATAATACCCCCATACTGTTACTGAATAATACCACCACACCATAACCACATAGTGACTGAATAATACCCCCATACTGTTACTGAATAATACCCCCACACCATAACCACATAGTGACTGAATAATACCCCCATACTGTTACTGAATAATACCACCACACCATAACCACATAGTGACGGAATAATACCCCCATACTGTTACTGAATAATACCGCCACACCATGACCACATAGTGACTGAATAATACCACCATACTGCTACTGAATAATACCTCCACACCATAACCACATAGTGACTGAATAATACCACCATACTGATCCTGAATAATACCTCCACACCATAACCACATAGTGACTGAATAATACCACCATACTGATCCTGAATAATACCTCCACACCATAACCACATAGTGACTGAATAATACCACCATACTGATAATGAATAATACCCCATACTGTTACTGAATAATACCGCCACACCATAACCACATAGTGACTGAATAATACCACCATACGGTTACTGAATAATACCGCCACACCATAACCACATAGTGACTGAATAATACCCCCATACTGTTACTGAATAATACTGCCACACCATAAACCCATAGTGACTGAATAATGCCCCCATACTGTTACTGAATGATACCGCCACACCATAACCACATAGTGACTGAATAATACCCCCATACTGTTACTGAATTATACCGCCACACCATAACCACATAGTGACTGAATAATGCCCCCATACTGTTACTGAATAATACCCCCACACCATAACCACATAGTGACTGAATAATACCACCACACCATAACCACATAGTGACTGAATAATGCCCCCATACTGTTACTGAATAATACCGCCACACCATAACCACATAGTGACTGAATAATACCCACTTACTGTTACTGAATAATACCCCATACTGTTACTGAATATTACCGCCACATCATAACCACATAGTGACTGAATAATACCCCCATACTGTTACTGAATAATACCGCCACACCATAACCACATAGTGACTGAATAATACCCCCATACTGTTACTGAATAATACCACCACACCATAACCACATAGTGACTGAATAATACCCCCATACTGTTACTGAATAATACCCCCACACCATAACCACATAGTAACTGAATAATACCGCCACACCATAACCACATAGTGACTGAATAATACCCCCATACTGTTACTGAATAATACCGCCACACCATAACCACAGAGTGACTGAATAATACCACAATACTGTTACTGAATAATACCTCCACACCATAATCACATAGTGACTGAATAATACCCCCATACTGTTACTGAATAATACCGCCACACCATGACCACATAGTGACTGAATAATACCCCCATACTGTTACTGAATAATACCACCACACCATAACCACATAGTGACTGAATAATACCCCCATACTGTTACTGAATAATACCACCACACCATAACCGCATAGTGACTGAATAATACCCCCATACTGTTACTGAATAATACCTCCACACCATAACCACATAGTGACTGAATAATACCCCCATACTGTTACTGAATAATACCACAATACCATAACCACATAGTGACTGAATAATACCCCCATACTGTTACTGAATAATACCACCAGACCATAACCACATAGTGACTGAATGATACCCCCATACTGTTACTGAATAATACCGCCACACCATAACCACATAGTGACTGAATAATACCCCCATACTGTTACTGAATAATACCCCCATACTGTTACTGAATAATACCGCCACACCATAACCACATAGTGACTGAATAATACCACCATACTGTTACTGAATAATACCTCCACACCATAACCACAGTGACTGAATAATACCCCCATACTGTTACTGAATAATACCTCCACACCATAACCATATAGTGACTGAATAATACCCCCATACTGTTACTGAATAATACCACCACACCATAACCACATAGTGACTGAATAATACCCCCATACTGTTACTGAATAATACCTCCACACCATAACCACATAGTGACTGAATAATACCACCACACCATAACCACATAGTGACTGAATAATACCCCCATACTGTTACTGAATAATACCTCCACACCATAACCATATAGTGACTGAATAATACCTCCACACCATAACCACATAGTGACTGAATAATACCACAATACTGATACTGAATAATACTGCCACACCATAACCACATAGTGACTGAATAATACCAGCATACTGTTACTGAATAATATCACCACACCATAACCACATAGTGACTGAATAATACCCCCCTACTGTTACTGAATAATACTGCCACACCATAACCACATAGTGACTGAATAATACCCCCATACTGTTACTGAATAATACCCCCACACCATAACCACATAGTGACTGAATAATACCCCATACTGTTACTGAATAATACCAGCACAGCATAACCACATAGTGACTGAATAATACCCCCGTACTGTTACTGAATAATACCTCCACACTATAACCACATAGTGACTGAATAATACCCCCATACTGTTACTGAATAATACCTCCACACTATAACCACATAGTGACTGAATAATACCCCCATACTGTTACTGAATAATACCACCACACTATAACCACATAGTGACTGAATAATACCCCCATACTGTTACTGAATAATACCGCCACACCATAACCACATAGTGACTGAATAATACCCCCCTACTGTTACTGAATAATACTGCCACACCATAACCACATAGTGACTGAATAATACCCCCATACTGTTACTGAATAATACCCCCACACCATAACCACATAGTGACTGAATAATACCCCATACTGTTACTGAATAATACCAGCACAGCATAACCACATAGTGACTGAATAATACCCCCGTACTGTTACTGAATAATACCTCCACACTATAACCACATAGTGACTGAATAATATCCCCATACTGTTACTGAATAATACCGCCACACCATGACCACATAGTGACTGAATAATACCCCCATACTGTTACTGAATAATACCGCCACACCATAACCACATAGTGACTGAATAATACCCAAATACTGTTACTGAATAATACCGCCACACCATAACCACGTAGTGACTGAATAATACCCCCATACTGTTACTGAATAATACCGCCACACCATAACCACATAGTGACTGAATAATGCCCCCATACTGTTACTGAATAATACCACCACACCATAACCACATAGTGACTGAATAATACCCCATACTGTTACTGAATAATACCGCCATACCATAACCACATAGTGACTGAATAATACCCCATACTGTTACTGAATAATACCGCCACACCATAACCACATAGTGACTGAATAATACCCCCATACTGTTACTGAATAATACTACCACACCATAACCACATAGTGACTGAATAATACCCCCATACTGTTACTGAATAATACCACCACACCATAACCACATAGTGACTGAATAATACCCCCATACTGTTACTGAATTATACCGCCACACCATAACCACATAGTGACTGAATAATACCCCCTTACTGTTACTGAATAATACCACCACACCATAACCACATAGTGACTGAATAATACCCCCTTACTGTTACTGAATAATACCGCCACACCATGACCACATAGTGACTGAATAATACCCCCTTACTGTTACTGAATAATACCGCCACACCATGACCACATAGTGACTGAATAATACCACCATACTGCTACTGAATAATACCTCCACACCATAACCACATAGTGAATGAATAATACCACCATACTGATACTGAATAATACCCCATACTGTTACTGAATAATACTGACACACCATAACCACATAGTGACTGAATAATACCAGCATACTGTTACTGAATAATACCCCATACTGTTACTGAATAATACCGCCACACCATAACCACATAGTGACTGAATAATACCCCCTTACTGTTACTGAATAATACCCCATACTGTTACTGAATAATACCGCCACACCATAACCACATAGTGACTGAATAATACCCCCATACTGTTACTGAATAATACCGCCACACCATGACCACATAGTGACTGAATAATACCACCATACTGATACTGAATAATACCCCATACTGTTACTGAATAATACTGCCACACCATAACCACATAGTGACTGAATAATACCAGCATACTGTTACTGAATAATACCGCCACTCCATAACCACATGGTGACTGAATAATACCACCATACTGTTACTGGATAATACCGCCACACCATAACCATATAGTAACTGAATAATACCTCCACATTATAACCACATAATGACTGAATAATACCTACATACTGTTACTGAATAATACTGCCACACCATAACCACATAGTGACTGAATAATACCCCCATACTGTTACTGAATGATACCGCCACACCATAACCACATAGTGACTGAATAATACCCCCATACTGTTACTGAATAATACTGCCACACCATAAACCCATAGTGACTGAATAATGCCCCCATACTGTTACTGAATAATACCGCCACACCATAACCACATAGTGACTGAATAATACCCCCATACTGTTACTGAATTATACCGCCACACCATAACCACATAGTGACTGAATAATGCCCCCATACTGTTACTGAATAATACCCCCACACCATAACCACATAGTGACTGAATAATACCACCACACCATAACCACATAGTGACTGAATAATGCCCCCATACTGTTACTGAATAATACCGCCACACCATAACCACATAGTGACTGAATAATACCCACTTACTGTTACTGAATAATACCCCATACTGTTACTGAATATTACCGCCACATCATAACCACATAGTGACTGAATAATACCCCCATACTGTTACTGAATAATACCGCCACACCATAACCACATAGTGACTGAATAATACCCCCATACTGTTACTGAATAATACCACCACACCATAACCACATAGTGACTGAATAATACCCCCATACTGTTACTGAATAATACCCCCACACCATAACCACATAGTGACTGAATAATACCCCCATACTGTTACTGAATAATACCACCACACCATAACCACATAGTGACTGAATAATACCCCCATACTGTTACTGAATAATACCCCCACACCATAACCACATAGTGACTGAATAATACCCCCATACTGTTACTGAATAATACCACCACACCATAACCACATAGTGACGGAATAATACCCCCATACTGTTACTGAATAATACCGCCACACCATGACCACATAGTGACTGAATAATACCACCATACTGCTACTGAATAATACCTCCACACCATAACCACATAGTGACTGAATAATACCACCATACTGATCCTGAATAATACCTCCACACCATAACCACATAGTGACTGAATAATACCACCATACTGATCCTGAATAATACCTCCACACCATAACCACATAGTGACTGAATAATACCACCATACTGATAATGAATAATACCCCATACTGTTACTGAATAATACCGCCACACCATAACCACATAGTGACTGAATAATACCACCATACGGTTACTGAATAATACCGCCACACCATAACCACATAGTGACTGAATAATACCCCCATACTGTTACTGAATAATACTGCCACACCATAAACCCATAGTGACTGAATAATGCCCCCATACTGTTACTGAATGATACCGCCACACCATAACCACATAGTGACTGAATAATACCCCCATACTGTTACTGAATTATACCGCCACACCATAACCACATAGTGACTGAATAATGCCCCCATACTGTTACTGAATAATACCCCCACACCATAACCACATAGTGACTGAATAATACCACCACACCATAACCACATAGTGACTGAATAATGCCCCCATACTGTTACTGAATAATACCGCCACACCATAACCACATAGTGACTGAATAATACCCACTTACTGTTACTGAATAATACCCCATACTGTTACTGAATATTACCGCCACATCATAACCACATAGTGACTGAATAATACCCCCATACTGTTACTGAATAATACCGCCACACCATAACCACATAGTGACTGAATAATACCCCCATACTGTTACTGAATAATACCACCACACCATAACCACATAGTGACTGAATAATACCCCCATACTGTTACTGAATAATACCCCCACACCATAACCACATAGTAACTGAATAATACCGCCACACCATAACCACATAGTGACTGAATAATACCCCCATACTGTTACTGAATAATACCGCCACACCATAACCACAGAGTGACTGAATAATACCACAATACTGTTACTGAATAATACCTCCACACCATAATCACATAGTGACTGAATAATACCCCCATACTGTTACTGAATATTACTGCCACACCATAACCACATAGTGACTGAATAATACCCAAATACTGTTACTGAATAATACCGCCACACCATGACCACATAGTGACTGAATAATACCCCCATACTGTTACTGAATAATACCACCACACCATAACCACATAGTGACTGAATAATACCCCCATACTGTTACTGAATAATACCACCACACCATAACCGCATAGTGACTGAATAATACCCCCATACTGTTACTGAATAATACCTCCACACCATAACCACATAGTGACTGAATAATACCCCCATACTGTTACTGAATAATACCACAATACCATAACCACATAGTGACTGAATAATACCCCCATACTGTTACTGAATAATACCACCAGACCATAACCACATAGTGACTGAATGATACCCCCATACTGTTACTGAATAATACCGCCACACCATAACCACATAGTGACTGAATAATACCCCCATACTGTTACTGAATAATACCCCCATACTGTTACTGAATAATACCGCCACACCATAACCACATAGTGACTGAATAATACCACCATACTGTTACTGAATAATACCTCCACACCATAACCACAGTGACTGAATAATACCCCCATACTGTTACTGAATAATACCTCCACACCATAACCATATAGTGACTGAATAATACCCCCATACTGTTACTGAATAATACCACCACACCATAACCACATAGTGACTGAATAATACCCCCATACTGTTACTGAATAATACCTCCACACCATAACCACATAGTGACTGAATAATACCACCACACCATAACCACATAGTGACTGAATAATACCCCCATACTGTTACTGAATAATACCTCCACACCATAACCATATAGTGACTGAATAATACCTCCACACCATAACCACATAGTGACTGAATAATACCACAATACTGATACTGAATAATACTGCCACACCATAACCACATAGTGACTGAATAATACCAGCATACTGTTACTGAATAATATCACCACACCATAACCACATAGTGACTGAATAATACCCCCCTACTGTTACTGAATAATACTGCCACACCATAACCACATAGTGACTGAATAATACCCCCATACTGTTACTGAATAATACCCCCACACCATAACCACATAGTGACTGAATAATACCCCATGCTGTTACTGAATAATACCAGCACAGCATAACCACATAGTGACTGAATAATACCCCCGTACTGTTACTGAATAATACCTCCACACTATAACCACATAGTGACTGAATAATACCCCCATACTGTTACTGAATAATACCTCCACACTATAACCACATAGTGACTGAATAATACCCCCATACTGTTACTGAATAATACCACCACACTATAACCACATAGTGACTGAATAATACCCCCATACTGTTACTGAATAATACCGCCACACCATAACCACATAGTGACTGAATAATACCCCCCTACTGTTACTGAATAATACTGCCACACCATAACCACATAGTGACTGAATAATACCCCCATACTGTTACTGAATAATACCCCCACACCATAACCACATAGTGACTGAATAATACCCCATACTGTTACTGAATAATACCAGCACAGCATAACCACATAGTGACTGAATAATACCCCCGTACTGTTACTGAATAATACCTCCACACTATAACCACATAGTGACTGAATAATATCCCCATACTGTTACTGAATAATACCGCCACACCATGACCACATAGTGACTGAATAATACCCCCATACTGTTACTGAATAATACCGCCACACCATAACCACATAGTGACTGAATAATACCCCCATACTGTTACTGAATAATACCGCCACACCATAACCACATAGTGACTGAATAATATCCCCATACTGTTACTGAATAATACTGCCACACCATAACCACATAGTGACTGAATAATACCCCCATACTGTTACTGAATAATACCCCCACACCATAACCACATAGTGACTGAATAATACCCCCATACTGTTACTGAATAATACCACCACACCATAACCACATAGTGACGGAATAATACCCCCATACTGTTACTGAATAATACCTCCACACCATAACCACATAGTGACTGAATAATACCCCCATACTGTTACTGAATAATACCACCATGCCATAACCACACAGTGACTGAATAATACCCCCATACTGTTACTGAATAACATCGCCACACCATAACCACATAGTGACTGAATAATACTCCCATACTGTTACTGAATAATACCACCACACCATAACCACATAGTGACTGAATAATACTCCCATACTGTTACTGAATAATACCCCCACACCATAACCACATAGTGACTGAATAATACCCCCATACTGTTAGTGAATAATACCGCCACACCATAACCACATAGTGACTGAATAATACCCCCATACTGTTACTGAATAATACCTCCACACCATAACCACATAGTGACTGAATAATACCACCATACTGTTACTGAATAATACCGCCACACCATAACCACATAGTGACTGAATAATACCCCATACTGTTACTGAATAATACCTCCACACCATAACCACATAGTGACTGAATAATACCCTCATACTGTTACTGAATAATACCACCACACTATAACCACATAGTGACTGAATAATACCCCCATGCTGTTACTGAATAATACCGCCACACCATAACCACATAGTGACTGAATAATACCCCCATACTGTTACTGAATAATACCCCCACACCATAACCACATAGTGACTGAATAATACCCTCATACTGTTACTGAATAATACCCCCACACCATAACCACATAGTGACTGAATAATACCCCCATACTGTTACTGAATAATACCTCCACACCATAACCACATAGTGACTGAATAATACCCTCATACTGTTACTGAATATTACTGCCACACCATAACCACATAGTGACTGAATAATATCCCCATACTGTTACTGAATAATACCGCCACACCATAACCACATAGTGACTGAATAATACCCCCATACTGTTACTGAATAATACCACCACACCATGACCACATAGTGACTGAATAATACCTCCATACTGTTACTGAATAATACCTCTACACCATAACCACATAGTGACTGAATAATACCCCCATACTGTTAGTGAATAATACCGCCACACCATAACCACATAGTGACTGAATAATACCCCCATACTGTTACTGAATAATACCTCCACACCATAACCACATAGTGACTGAATAATACCACCATACTGTTACTGAATAATACCGCCACACCATAACCACATAGTGACTGAATAATACCCCATACTGTTACTGAATAATACCTCCACACCATAACCACATAGTGACTGAATAATACCCTCATACTGTTACTGAATAATACCACCACACTATAACCACATAGTGACTGAATAATACCCCCATGCTGTTACTGAATAATACCGCCACACCATAACCACATAGTGACTGAATAATACCCCCATACTGTTACTGAATAATACCCCCACACCATAACCACATAGTGACTGAATAATACCCTCATACTGTTACTGAATAATACCCCCACACCATAACCACATAGTGACTGAATAATACCCCCATACTGTTACTGAATAATACCTCCACACCATAACCACATAGTGACTGAATAATACCCTCATACTGTTACTGAATATTACTGCCACACCATAACCACATAGTGACTGAATAATATCTCTATACTGTTACTGAATAATACCACCACACCATAACCACATACTGACTGACTAATACCACCATACTGTTACTGAATAATACCACCACACCATGACCACATAGTGACTGAATAATACCTCCATACTGTTACTGAATAAAAACCACTAAACAAAGACCAATATTTCCACCATATAGTGACCATACAGTCATAGATGCCAGATATACACCGGAGCTCTGCAGACGATATAAGTGATTACAGCCCGTTTAAATTCAGTGACTCACAGGTGATGTTTTCTCTGAATAGAGTCGTACACTTTATTTATTTTTCCTAATCCGACCCAGACCGCTGTGACGACTTATTCCAGCCACGACTCCTCTCTGCAGAATTTGACACAGACATGGTGGTTTCTCACTTTTCCAGCACCGTCCCCACCAGTACCCCATGCTCTAAACAAATCCACAGTGCCCCATATGGTAATAATAATCCCTCAGTGCTCACAATAAAAGTGCCTCATCAGTTACCGTGCCCCCACACAATAATAATGCCCTGTTTGTGCCCCCTGTAGATAGTTCTACGCACACAGCCGCCTGTAGAGAGTGCCGCGCAACACCCCCCTTTCCTTGTTGAGTGTGCCTCAGGGCTGCCGGAGCGGTAGCCTCCCACTACCGCTCGACCGCCGTGTGACCTGCTCTTAAATGTGAGTCACGTCAGGTAGAAGTGAGGTCGGTGTCGGACAGGAAGTGGACCAGTCCAGTCATCTGACCTCCCGTCACTACCGTGAGGTCATGTTACTCAGGAGTTTGAAAATATGCCCGCAGCCTACTCTTCCCTATGCACTGCGCATGTACATTTTGGCGCGTGAGCTGTACAACGTTCCGGGATAATGAGACTTTTTCTACCGGACACTACGTTGGACCGATGGGAGCCAATATACATACAGAATCATTATGGGGACTTGTCTACTGCAACGTGTATAAACCCTAAAGGAGTTCTACCCCGATCCCTTTAAATGGTGACTGCCACAATCTCTTGTCCGAGGCGGAATCTGGACGGGTTGTATATTAGGATATTTTACCCACAACAAGATTTCGGCACCTCTGTTAAAGATGCAGTAATACAATCTCCCGTGTGTTGCATTCAGGCCTCCTGCTCCAGTGAACACAAAAGCTTCTGGTTATAGAATAAACTCTTCCGTGTTCACTGAAGCAGGAGGACTTAATGTGACAGGGGAGATTGTATTACATTACCTCTAATACAGCCCCCCCCCCCCCCCCTGAGAAATTTCTAATAAACTCAGGATAGCAGAAGTGTTTTGCAACAAACCTTCAGCTGGGACAAGCATTAGGTCGATTCAAGTTTTTAGCCTCTGGATGTAAACAAGAATGTTCCAATTCACTGACCGCAAACCAGGATCTTGAAATGGTGAATTGAAACAACATATATTAGAATTATATCTGCATTAATTTTCTGCTAGACCGACACATCAGAAGATGACTTTTCAGTGTAAAATAGTGTAGTAGCCAGAGAGATGGTTGGATTTTTTTTTTTCTTATTTTCTATGTATACTAAGTTTTATAGTCCAACTAAACACAGATCGGCCGTAACATTAATATTGTATAGATCGCCCTCGTGCCACCAAAACAGCTCTAACCCACCAAGACATGGACCCCACAAGATCTCTGCAGGTCCCTGTGGTCTCTGGTACAAGACGTCTGCAGGTCCCTGTGGTCTCTGGTACAAGACGTCTGCAGGTCCCTGTGGTCTCTGGTACAAGACGTCTGCAGGTCCCTGTGGTCTCTGGTACAAGACGTCTGCAGGTCCCTGTGGTCTCTGGTACAAGACGTCTGCAGGTCCCTGTGGTCTCTGGTACAAGACGTCTGCAGGTCCCTGTGGTCTCTGGTACAAGACGTCTGCAGGTCCCTGTGGTCTCTGGTACAAGACGTCTGCAGGTCCCTGTGGTCTCTGGTACAAGACGTCTGCAGGTCCCTGTGGTCTCTGGTACAAGACGTCTGCAGGTCCCTGTGGTCTCTGGTACAAGACGTCTGCAGGTCCCTGTGGTCTCTGGTACAAGACGTCTGCAGGTCCCTGTGGTCTCTGGTACAAGACGTCTGCAGGTCCCTGTGGTCTCTGGTACAAGACGTCTGCAGGTCCCTGTGGTCTCTGGTACAAGACGTCTGCAGGTCCCTGTGGTCTCTGGTACAAGACGTCTGCAGGTCCCTGTGGTCTCTGGTACAAGACGTCTGCAGGTCCCTGTGGTCTCTGGTACAAGACGTCTGCAGGTCCCTGTGGTCTCTGGTACAAGACGTCTGCAGGTCCCTGTGGTCTCTGGTACAAGACGTCTGCAGGTCCCTGTGGTCTCTGGTACAAGACGTCTGCAGGTCCCTGTGGTCTCTGGTACAAGACGTCTGCAGGTCCCTGTGGTCTCTGGTACAAGACGTCTGCAGGTCCCTGTGGTCTCTGGTACAAGACGTCTGCAGGTCCCTGTGGTCTCTGGTACAAGACGTCTGCAGGTCCCTGTGGTCTCTGGTACAAGACGTCTGCAGGTCCCTGTGGTCTCTGGTACAAGACGTCTGCAGGTCCCTGTGGTCTCTGGTACAAGACGTCTGCAGGTCCCTGTGGTCTCTGGTACAAGACGTCTGCAGGTCCCTGTGGTCTCTGGTACAAGACGTCTGCAGGTCCCTGTGGTCTCTGGTACAAGACGTCTGCAGGTCCCTGTGGTCTCTGGTACAAGACGTCTGCAGGTCCCTGTGGTCTCTGGTACAAGACGTCTGCAGGTCCCTGTGGTCTCTGGTACAAGACGTCTGCAGGTCCCTGTGGTCTCTGGTACAAGACGTCTGCAGGTCCCTGTGGTCTCTGGTACAAGACGTCTGCAGGTCCCTGTGGTCTCTGGTACAAGACGTCTGCAGGTCCCTGTGGTCTCTGGTACAAGACGTCTGCAGGTCCCTGTGGTCTCTGGTACAAGACGTCTGCAGGTCCCTGTGGTCTCTGGTACAAGACGTCTGCAGGTCCCTGTGGTCTCTGGTACAAGACGTCTGCAGGTCCCTGTGGTCTCTGGTACAAGACGTCTGCAGGTCCCTGTGGTCTCTGGTACAAGACGTCTGCAGGTCCCTGTGGTCTCTGGTACAAGACGTCTGCAGGTCCCTGTGGTCTCTGGTACAAGACGTCTGCGGGTCCCTGTGGTCTCTGGTACAAGACGTCTGCGGGTCCCTGTGGTCTCTGGTACAAGACGTCTGCGGGTCCCTGTGGTCTCTGGTACAAGACGTCTGCGGGTCCCTGTGGTCTCTGGTACAAGACGTCTGCGGGTCCCTGTGGTCTCTGGTACAAGACGTCTGCGGGTCCCTGTGGTCTCTGGTACAAGACGTCTGCGGGTCCCTGTGGTCTCTGGTACAAGACGTCTGCGGGTCCCTGTGGTCTCTGGTACAAGACGTCTGCGGGTCCCTGTGGTCTCTGGTACAAGACGTCTGCGGGTCCCTGTGGTCTCTGGTACAAGACGTCTGCGGGTCCCTGTGGTCTCTGGTACAAGACGTCTGCGGGTCCCTGTGGTCTCTGGTACAAGACGTCTGCGGGTCCCTGTGGTCTCTGGTACAAGACGTCTGCGGGTCCCTGTGGTCTCTGGTACAAGACGTCTGCGGGTCCCTGTGGTCTCTGGTACAAGACGTCTGCGGGTCCCTGTGGTCTCTGGTACAAGACGTCTGCGGGTCCCTGTGGTCTCTGGTACAAGACGTCTGCGGGTCCCTGTGGTCTCTGGTACAAGACGTCTGCGGGTCCCTGTGGTCTCTGGTACAAGACGTCTGCGGGTCCCTGTGGTCTCTGGTACAAGACGTCTGCGGGTCCCTGTGGTCTCTGGTACAAGACGTCTGCGGGTCCCTGTGGTCTCTGGTACAAGACGTCTGCGGGTCCCTGTGGTCTCTGGTACAAGACGTCTGCGGGTCCCTGTGGTCTCTGGTACAAGACGTCTGCGGGTCCCTGTGGTCTCTGGTACAAGACGTCTGCGGGTCCCTGTGGTCTCTGGTACAAGACGTCTGCGGGTCCCTGTGGTCTCTGGTACAAGACGTCTGCGGGTCCCTGTGGTCTCTGGTACAAGACGTCTGCGGGTCCCTGTGGTCTCTGGTACAAGACGTCTGCGGGTCCCTGTGGTCTCTGGTACAAGACGTCTGCGGGTCCCTGTGGTCTCTGGTACAAGACGTCTGCGGGTCCCTGTGGTCTCTGGTACAAGACGTCTGCGGGTCCCTGTGGTCTCTGGTACAAGACGTCTGCGGGTCCCTGTGGTCTCTGGTACAAGACGTCTGCGGGTCCCTGTGGTCTCTGGTACAAGACGTCTGCGGGTCCCTGTGGTCTCTGGTACAAGACGTCTGCGGGTCCCTGTGGTCTCTGGTACAAGACGTCTGCGGGTCCCTGTGGTCTCTGGTACAAGACGTCTGCGGGTCCCTGTGGTCTCTGGTACAAGACGTCTGCGGGTCCCTGTGGTCTCTGGTACAAGACGTCTGCGGGTCCCTGTGGTCTCTGGTACAAGACGTCTGCGGGTCCCTGTGGTCTCTGGTACAAGACGTCTGCGGGTCCCTGTGGTCTCTGGTACAAGACGTCTGCGGGTCCCTGTGGTCTCTGGTACAAGACGTCTGCGGGTCCCTGTGGTCTCTGGTACAAGACGTCTGCGGGTCCCTGTGGTCTCTGGTACAAGACGTCTGCGGGTCCCTGTGGTCTCTGGTACAAGACGTCTGCGGGTCCCTGTGGTCTCTGGTACAAGACGTCTGCGGGTCCCTGTGGTCTCTGGTACAAGACGTCTGCGGGTCCCTGTGGTCTCTGGTACAAGACGTCTGCGGGTCCCTGTGGTCTCTGGTACAAGACGTCTGCGGGTCCCTGTGGTCTCTGGTACAAGACGTCTGCGGGTCCCTGTGGTCTCTGGTACAAGACGTCTGCGGGTCCCTGTGGTCTCTGGTACAAGACGTCTGCGGGTCCCTGTGGTCTCTGGTACAAGACGTCTGCGGGTCCCTGTGGTCTCTGGTACAAGACGTCTGCGGGTCCCTGTGGTCTCTGGTACAAGACGTCTGCGGGTCCCTGTGGTCTCTGGTACAAGACGTCTGCGGGTCCCTGTGGTCTCTGGTACAAGACGTCTGCGGGTCCCTGTGGTCTCTGGTACAAGACGTCTGCGGGTCCCTGTGGTCTCTGGTACAAGACGTCTGCGGGTCCCTGTGGTCTCTGGTACAAGACGTCTGCGGGTCCCTGTGGTCTCTGGTACAAGACGTCTGCGGGTCCCTGTGGTCTCTGGTACAAGACGTCTGCGGGTCCCTGTGGTCTCTGGTACAAGACGTCTGCGGGTCCCTGTGGTCTCTGGTACAAGACGTCTGCGGGTCCCTGTGGTCTCTGGTACAAGACGTCTGCGGGTCCCTGTGGTCTCTGGTACAAGACGTCTGCGGGTCCCTGTGGTCTCTGGTACAAGACGTCTGCGGGTCCCTGTGGTCTCTGGTACAAGACGTCTGCGGGTCCCTGTGGTCTCTGGTACAAGACGTCTGCGGGTCCCTGTGGTCTCTGGTACAAGACGTCTGCGGGTCCCTGTGGTCTCTGGTACAAGACGTCTGCGGGTCCCTGTGGTCTCTGGTACAAGACGTCTGCGGGTCCCTGTGGTCTCTGGTACAAGACGTCTGCGGGTCCCTGTGGTCTCTGGTACAAGACGTCTGCGGGTCCCTGTGGTCTCTGGTACAAGACGTCTGCGGGTCCCTGTGGTCTCTGGTACAAGACGTCTGCGGGTCCCTGTGGTCTCTGGTACAAGACGTCTGCGGGTCCCTGTGGTCTCTGGTACAAGACGTCTGCGGGTCCCTGTGGTCTCTGGTACAAGACGTCTGCGGGTCCCTGTGGTCTCTGGTACAAGACGTCTGCGGGTCCCTGTGGTCTCTGGTACAAGACGTCTGCGGGTCCCTGTGGTCTCTGGTACAAGACGTCTGCGGGTCCCTGTGGTCTCTGGTACAAGACGTCTGCGGGTCCCTGTGGTCTCTGGTACAAGACGTCTGCGGGTCCCTGTGGTCTCTGGTACAAGACGTCTGCGGGTCCCTGTGGTCTCTGGTACAAGACGTCTGCGGGTCCCTGTGGTCTCTGGTACAAGACGTCTGCGGGTCCCTGTGGTCTCTGGTACAAGACGTCTGCGGGTCCCTGTGGTCTCTGGTACAAGACGTCTGCGGGTCCCTGTGGTCTCTGGTACAAGACGTCTGCGGGTCCCTGTGGTCTCTGGTACAAGACGACTGCGGGTCCCTGTGGTCTCTGGTACAAGACGACTGCGGGTCCCTGTGGTCTCTGGTACAAGACGACTGCGGGTCCCTGTGGTCTCTGGTACAAGACGTCTGCGGGTCCCTGTGGTCTCTGGTACAAGACGTCTGCGGGTCCCTGTGGTCTCTGGTACAAGACGTCTGCGGGTCCCTGTGGTCTCTGGTACAAGACGTCTGCGGGTCCCTGTGGTCTCTGGTACAAGACGTCTGCGGGTCCCTGTGGTCTCTGGTACAAGACGTCTGCGGGTCCCTGTGGTCTCTGGTACAAGACGTCTGCGGGTCCCTGTGGTCTCTGGTACAAGACGTCTGCGGGTCCCTGTGGTCTCTGGTACAAGACGTCTGCGGGTCCCTGTGGTCTCTGGTACAAGACGTCTGCGGGTCCCTGTGGTCTCTGGTACAAGACGTCTGCGGGTCCCTGTGGTCTCTGGTACAAGACGTCTGCGGGTCCCTGTGGTCTCTGGTACAAGACGTCTGCGGGTCCCTGTGGTCTCTGGTACAAGACGTCTGCGGGTCCCTGTGGTCTCTGGTACAAGACGTCTGCGGGTCCCTGTGGTCTCTGGTACAAGACGTCTGCGGGTCCCTGTGGTCTCTGGTACAAGACGTCTGCGGGTCCCTGTGGTCTCTGGTACAAGACGTCTGCGGGTCCCTGTGGTCTCTGGTACAAGACGTCTGCGGGTCCCTGTGGTCTCTGGTACAAGACGTCTGCGGGTCCCTGTGGTCTCTGGTACAAGACGTCTGCGGGTCCCTGTGGTCTCTGGTACAAGACGTCTGCGGGTCCCTGTGGTCTCTGGTACAAGACGTCTGCGGGTCCCTGTGGTCTCTGGTACAAGACGTCTGCGGGTCCCTGTGGTCTCTGGTACAAGACGTCTGCGGGTCCCTGTGGTCTCTGGTACAAGACGTCTGCGGGTCCCTGTGGTCTCTGGTACAAGACGTCTGCGGGTCCCTGTGGTCTCTGGTACAAGACGTCTGCGGGTCCCTGTGGTCTCTGGTACAAGACGTCTGCGGGTCCCTGTGGTCTCTGGTACAAGACGTCTGCGGGTCCCTGTGGTCTCTGGTACAAGACGTCTGCGGGTCCCTGTGGTCTCTGGTACAAGACGACTGCGGGTCCCTGTGGTCTCCGGTACAAGACGACTGCGGGTCCCTGTGGTCTCCGGTACAAGACGACTGCGGGTCCCTGTGGTCTCCGGTACAAGACGACTGCGGGTCCCTGTGGTCTCCGGTACAAGACGACTGCGGGTCCCTGTGGTCTCCGGTACAAGACGACTGCGGGTCCCTGTGGTCTCCGGTACAAGACGACTGCGGGTCCCTGTGGTCTCCGGTACAAGACGACTGCGGGTCCCTGTGGTCTCCGGTACAAGACGACTGCGGGTCCCTGTGGTCTCCGGTACAAGACGTTGGCAGCAGGTCCCTGTGGTCTCCGGTACAAGACGTTGGCAGCAGGTCCCTGTGGTCTCCGGTACAAGACGTTGGCAGCAGGTCCCTGTGGTCTCCGGTACAAGACGTTGGCAGCAGGTCCCTGTGGTCTCCGGTACAAGACGTTGGCAGCAGGTCCTATAAGTCCTGTAAGGTGTGAGGTGCGGCCTCCAGGGATCGGACTTGTTCTTCCAGCAGATCCCACAGATGATCGATCGGATTGAGATCTGGAGAATTTGGAGACAAGTCGTCACCTTGAAGTCTTTGTCGTGTTCGTCATCATTCCTGTACAATGTCTGCAGTGTGGCGGGGGCATTATCCTGCTGACAGGGGGCACTGCCATTAGTGAGTACCGCTGCCATGACGGGGGCACTTGTCTGCAGCAATGTTTAGGTCGGGGGTACGTGTCGCATCCACATGAATGTCAGAACAAGGTTTCCCAGCAGAACATTGTCCAGATCATCACACTGCCCCCGCCGGCTCGTCTTCCCATAATGCATCCTGGTGCCATCTCTTCCCCAGGTAAGCGACGCACGCGCACCCCAGCCGTCCACATGATGTAAAAGAAAACGTGATTCATCAGACCAGGCGCCTTCTTACAATTCTGATGCGAACGTGCCCATTGCAGGTGCTTTTGGCGGTCGACAGGGGTCAGCTCGGGCACTCTGATTGGTCTGCAGATGCGCTGCGATGTTCTTCGTGTTCTGACACCTTTCTATCATAGCAGTAACTTTTATAGCAATTTGTGCTACAGTATCTCTTCAGTGGGATCGAACCAGACGGGCTAGCCTTACCCCCCGCGCGCATCAATAAGCTTTGGGTGCCCATGGCCCTGTCACTAGTCACCGGTTGTCCTTTTCTTGGAGCACTTTTGGTAGGTGCTAAACACAATTCATACCAGGAACATCACACAAGTCCGGACGTTTTGGAGATGCTCTGACCCAGTCATCTAAACATCACAATTTGGACCATGTCAGTCGCTCAAGTCCTACAGGTCCTCTTACATGTCCCGATGTGGCCGTGTAAACGAGCGCTGATCAATAAGACCGCTCGTTGAATGGCACTCGATTGCTCCTTTCACAAGAAGCTACGGATGTAGCCAACTTTATCTTGATTCAGATAACTTGCTGCAGCGTGATATCACACAACAAAAGCCATTAAAAAGTCAAGATAAAGGATCTTACCACTGTATATTTAATGCGTTAAGTCAAGATAAAGACGCTACATCTGTATGTATGAGGACGAGTGCTCGTTACTACGAATGCTCGTCCCCATACATTTCTATCACGTCGGCAGCTCGTCTCCTTGTTTACACATGGAGATGTGCTGCCGACGACGATAATATTTTCGGCATTTAAAACTATACAAATTGTAACCAGATTATCAATGTTATTCATTTCATCTCTGTGGTTGTAATGTTATGGCTCAATGGTGTTTTCTGGATTAGGTCACTACATCTTCCGGCCACTAGAGGGAGATGTTTAACAAAAAGATCAGTGGAAATCCATGCTGGGTGATTGTGGACACGACTGACAGCAGTTCATGCAGTTTCTGGTCTGGCGCCTCTATTATTTAGGGGGTTTGGTCTTAGGGTCGTTATTCATTATGGTGTGTGATGAAGGGGTTTAGTTATATGCACTATTTGTGATTTAGGTGCTGCAGTGTGGGGACATGTCCTATATAAACGGGTGGTGCAAGAGGAAAGACATTTTAGGGGGAACATGCTTTTCGGAGTCCTGCTGACTTCTCTCATCAAAACTTGGCGAGTATGAGTTCACTGCTGATCTTCTGAGGTGAGGATCCCAACTTTCTTCTGTCTCTAATTAGGAGCATTGACCACGGCCATTGTCCTTGCTCCCCCTGTCCAATATCTTCACTTTTACACGGGACAATTATCGGTCAAACGAGCATTCATGGGAGCGCTCGTCCCCAATCATTGCTCTGCGTAAACAGGGCAACGATCAGCTCGTTCATCGGCTGGTTGCATCGCTTATGCAGCAGAAAATATTATCGTTGTTGGCAGCACATCTCCCTGTGTACACCGGGAGATGTGCTGCTGACATGATAGAAATTTATGAGGACGAGCGATTGCAGGAACGATCGCTCATCCCCAAACATAGATCCTTGTGAAAGGAGCAAGCGAGTTCCGATCAGCGAGCTGTCTCATTGATCGGCGCTTGTTTACACGGCCCATGTCAAGCCGTGTAAGAGGACTCTTACCCCTGTGTAGTAATCTAAGCTGCCGACGATGGTGGAGGTAACAATCTTTTGTAGAGAGGAGAGAACAAGGCAGTGTCTGTATACTGGTATGCATTTATATGCGTGACTGGGTGACAAGAACACTCACCTCCACAGCTTCCAAAATGGCTGCATGTTCCATGTAAGCCCTTATGCACATGACCGGGTTTCCCGGTCGTGTGACGGCCGTTCAAAAAACGTCCGTCACACGGCTGCAGTAGGAACAATAGACCCCTAATGGGGCTATTCACACGACCGATTTTGTTCACGGCCCGGGAAACCCGGGCGTCAAAAAATGGGACATGCCCTATTTTCGTCCGTTCTCCCGGCCGCTTGGCTCCCATAGAAGTCTATGGGGCCGAGTAATACACGGCCATCACTTGAATGTGCTCCAAGTGACGGCCGTGTCTTCCGTCGCTCGCGCGCTCTTCTTCTCCCCATAGTGCATGTGAGGAGGAGGAGGGTATTTTTTTTGCTCCCTCTAGGAGCGGAATCCCCAATCCCCGGCCACAGCTTCGGCAACGCTGTGGCCGGGGATTGTGGATTCTGCTCCAGCAGAAGTCCCTGACTTCACTGTGTCCATATATGGGGCTGTGTGGCATTATCAAAATCGGCTGTTAAAAATGTCAACACGGCCCAGAACGGATGCAAACCGGCCGGGAAAAACGGCCCAAAACAGGTGATTTTATCGGCTGACACTCGGACCCTGTCGTGTGAATAAGGCCTTAGAGTATGAAGACAAGCTCAGAGCAGCGGTTTGTGTCCCAAACAAGTAAAGTACTGAGCAGACTAAAACTGGCTATACACGTAAGGGCCTGTTCACATCACTGTTCGCTTTCCGTTCTGGGGTTCCGTCGGAGGTTTCCGTCGGGTGAACCCCGCAACGGAAAGTCAAACTGAAACCACAGCTTCCGTTTCAGTCACTATTGGGATCAATCGTGACGGAAACCTTGCTAATGGTTTCCATTCGTCACCATTCCGTCAGGTTTCCGTTCCTCCGACGGAATCAATAGCGCAGTCGACTCCGCTATTGATTCGGTCGTTAAAACGGAAACTTGCCGGAATGGTGATGAACAGAAACCATTAGCAAGGTTTCCGTCACCATTGATCCCAATAGTGACTGAAACGGAAGCTGTGGTTTCAGTTTGACTTTCCGTTGCGGGGTTCACCCGACGGAAACCTCAGACGGAACCCCAGAACGGAAAGCCAGCGCTGATGTGAACAGGCCCTAAGATGGCTGAAAGGCTTTCTTATGATTACAGTAATTTCCTGAGACTCCACTCAGCCGAGTTTTCATATTTATTTCAAGAGGAGAGGAGAATAAACCTTTGGGCTATGTTCACACGCACTGTTTTCAGACATAATTCGGGCGTTTTACGCCTGAATAAACGGCTCTATTACACCTACAAACATCTGCCCATTGCTTTCAATGGGTTTTACGTTGTTCTGTTCCCACGAGGTGTAATTTTACGCGTCGCTGTCAACAGACGGCGCATAAAAAGACGCCCGCGTCAAAGAAGTGTGTGTCTCTTCTTGGGACGTTTTTGGAGCCGTTTTTCATTGACTCCATTGATAAACAGCTCCAATAATGTCCGTAAAATACGCCGCGAAAAACGCGAGTTGTTAAAAAACACGTCTGAAAATCAGGAGCTGTTTTCAGGTGAAAACCGCTCCATAATTTCAGACGTATTTTGCTACTGCGTGTGAACATACCCTTACCAGACACCACTCGCATCCGCTTTTCTCCCGAGGTAAAAAAGCATCAGGCAGGTTGAAATCCAATGTTCCCCCTTTCCCCTGACAGCTGCTTTCGACAGACCCCCATACACCTATGATTGTCGTCAATCCTGCTGAAATCGGCTGGTTCAGAGCACTTTTACCTGATTTGTATGGCCAGCTACAAAACATTTATGTGCCCGGGATAGTTTCCATTTACTTGGGCAGAGGGATGTTCGTTAACTGTGTCGTAGAACGTTGTTTGATCATCAGCCCCACTCTTAAAGGGTAAATATACTATAAAGGGAATGTGTCGCTAGAAATGTAGAATTTTTTTTCCACGTTAAACAGTTATTATTTAAGTGATTAAACCTTGTTTTAATATTTAAAATTTTTTCACAATTTTGGAAATATTCTAAATTAGATGTCAAACATGTCAAAAGTTTTGATCGGTGGCGGTCTAAGCACCGATCGCTAAAACAAACCCTCACCGATCAAACTTCTGACATGTCTCCATAACATGTAGAAGGTTTAGTTACCCTTTAAATACTTTCCACACCTCCATAACAAAAACCAGAGAACCCCTATAAATAGTGCAAAGCAAAGTGGCTCACATACAGTTTAACCATTAACTGCCAACCAGAGTTCCCATAAACCGTGTCAACCTGAGAGTGCTGACACATAAAGTGCATCTATTAGTGCTTACCAGAAAGTGCCCCATGATCAGTCCCAGCCAGAGTGCCCTAATAATCAGTCCCTGCCAGAGTGCCCTAATAATCAGTCCCAGCCAGAGTGCCCTAATAATCAGTCCCCGCCAGAGTGCCCTAATAATCAGTCCCCGCCAGAGTGCCCTAATAATCAGTCCCCGCCAGAGTGCCCTAATAATCAGTCCCCGCCAGAGTGCCCTAATAATCAGTCCCCGCCAGAGTGCCCTAATAATCAGTCCCCGCCAGAGTGCCCTAATAATCAGTCCCCGCCAGAGTGCCCTAATAATCAGTCCCCGCCAGAGTGCCCTAATAATCAGTCCCCGCCAGAGTGCCCTAATAATCAGTCCCCGCCAGAGTGCCCTAATAATCAGTCCCAGCCAGAGTGCCCTAATAATCAGTCCCAGCCGGAGTGCCCCTTCACAGTATCCGACTGACACTGCCCCATAATCACTGCCAGTTAGAGTGCCCAACCAAAGAGTGCCAACATAAATAGTTTGCCAGAAAACCCAGTGGCTGACTCCAGACTCAGACTTCTGACTTTGCAGAAGGGCCGCCTGCCCACCCAGTGGTTCACCCGTTTTTTTTTTTTTGGAGGGCTCTCAGACAATGCGGGAAGATTTTTAAAAAAGATATGACTAGTATAATGGCAAATCTGTACCAGGGCCCCCTAACCATCACCTGTCACTTCTAATACTGATGTCCACTTATGTGTAAGAGAGATTTTGGGGCCCCCTCACGGACCAGGGTCCTAGTGTAACTGTAAACTCTGCACCGCATATAACTACACCCCTGTAGGCCTCCCGCACCATAAGGGGGGATGCACATGGGATTATAAATCATCCTATTTGTTTCTTTCCTTATGGTTCTGTATAGTTTTGGTGGGAAATTTCCCGCCAATAGTCTGCTGGTCTTCCCGCCTAAAGGTGGGCAAAGTTCAGGTTCAGCCGGCAACAACAGCTGATTGGGTCAAGACCTTTGACCAATAGGGCGTTTTGGGCGGCCGCCCCGTGCCCATGGCCGCCCAAAGTACAATGTCGTTTTGTTGCGTTTTTGCCACGAATCGCGGCAAAAACCATGACGAAACGGCGTATATGTCCTGCAAATGGACCGTTCGACATAAGGTCACATGACCTTATCTCTGAAGTTCTTACTACTGTTTAGAGACCTGCTGGTCACATGACCTTATCTCTGAAGTTCTTACTACTGTTTAGAGACCTGCTGGTCACATGACCGCAGCTCCATGAGCAGCAGCAAGACTCCACTGAGGAGAGCTGCTACGCAAGTATAAGGGGATGGATTTGTTTAAGGGGGTCTGTATTTAGGTGGGCTGGTTTGCGGACTGTATTTAGGGGGTCTGGTCTGTATTTAGGAAGTTTGGTGTCTGCATTAGTTTAAGGGGTCTGAAGTCTGTATCAGTTTAAGGAGTTTAGAGGTCTGTATCTTTAGGGGTCTGTTAGTTTAAGGGGTCTGTATTTAGGGGGTCTGTATTAGTTTAGTGGTCTTTAGGGGTCTGGTCTGGGGTCTGTATTAAGGGAGCTTCAGGTCTGTGGTCATTATTCGTGTAGGGGGTCAGGTCTGGGGTCTGTATTTAGGGGTCTGCTGTCTGTATTAGTTTATGGGGGTCTGTATTTAGGGGGCCTGTATTAGTTTAGGGGTCTGTATTATATTAGGGGGTCTGGTCTGGGGTCTGTATTAAGGGAATCAGCTCTGGGGTCATTAGTGTAGGGGGTCAGGTCTGGGGTCTTTAATAGTTTAGGGGGCCTGGTCTAGGGTCTGTATTAATTTAGGGGTGTGGTCTGGGGTCTGTATTAGATTAGTGGGGTCTGGTCTGGGGTCCGTATTACTTAAGGGAGTCAGGTCTGGGGTCATTATTAGTGTAGGGGGTCAGGTCTGTGGTCTATATTTAGGGGGTCTGTATTTCGGGGTCTGTATTTAGGGGGCCTGGTCTAGGGTCTATTCGTTTAGGGGTCTGTATTCGTTTAGGGGCTGGGGTCTGTATTAAGGGAGTCAGGTTTGGGGTCATTATTAGTGTAGAGGGTCGGGTCTGGGGTCTGTATTTAGGTGTCCTGTCTGTGCTCTGTATTTATTTAGGGTGCTTGTTCTGGGGTCTTTATTTGTTTAGGGGGGGTCTGGTCTGGGGACTGCAATAGTTTAGAAGGTCTGCGGTCTGTATGTATTCTATGATCTAGTCTGGGGTCCAAATTTATTGTTCTGAGTAAAAGGGGTTGTCCGGGCACATCGATAGGTCATCAGTATAACAAACGGTCTGTGCCCGGACAACCCCTTTAATGTAGGGTCCTGGGCCTTGGTGTCTAAATTTGTGTGTTTCTGTAGGGCCTGGAAATGGCTGCAGAAGTGATGGGCAAAGATGTCTCATCAGGAGAATTCGCTATAACGGTCTGCGTCAGATGGAGAAGGAAAAAAAACGACTCCCATCAGAGAAGACATCACCTGTGAGTCACTGGATCTATAGAGGATCCGTCCCCTCTCCTGACACGTCTGTTGTAGGAAATCCTTGTATTCTACATATCTTTGTGTACCCAGGACTGATAGACAAATGCGTGTTACCATTCCCATTGTCAAGAGGAAGTGTGCCTACACAGTGTGATCCTGTCAGCATGGTTGTAGACCGTCAGTATGTAGGGGGACAGCCCTTTGACAAGGGGAATCGTAACACCCATTTGTCAATGCTCGCACAAAAAGGTGGTGTTCACTATAGACACGGCAGAGCGGCGGTGGGGAAGGGAGGGCGCCCAAGTTTGGGGAACAGCCCAGGGCCTATGGTCTACTTAATCCGCCACTGCCTTTGACCCATGTGACTGAGTTGCAGAGGAAGATTTTAACCTCTGCCTAGTTACAACTGTGTCATTGGACTGCTAAATCCATGTGACCTATCTATTTTGCTATTTAAGGAAGGGTCCTGGGGCTGGGAGTTGTCTTCTTCTTCTAACCTTTCGAAAATGCTGACTTTAATTTAAAAAAAAAAAAATTTGTTTATATTCTGTATTGTCACTGCCTCTTAGAAGTAGAGTCGCTCACCTCGAGGAGTGGACCGGTAGTTGAGAACTCCGTTTAGTCCGACTTTATGGCTGGATTCCGATGTGAATAAGAAGTTGAGGTGGTTTTTCATTGTTTACTTGATGTTTACTAAAGACGGTCGTGTCCAATTGTATCTCCACTAATCATTTTAGGTAGTAGTTTTTGATATTCAATGTTAAGGGTTATTACCAATTGCGTTTTATAATCCTATGTATATAGGGGACCATTTATAGCTCCGGTGACCTCCAGGTATGATGATGGGGGGGGGGGTGTATACCCAGCCAGATGTAACACGTCTTAGGCAACTGTTTGGAAACAAAGCTCTCGTGTGTCTCCTTCACCTGACATCTCCCATAAATCAGAATATTTTTCCTCCCACATCCGCATCTCTCCATTTCTGCCCACACAATATTAAGAAGAGCTGGCATCTGTCATTGCTTCATGGGGCAGACAGGATTTCAGAAATGTGCAAAAAGATCATTCCATTTAAGCGCCCCCATAGGTTGCAGGATTGCTCATCACAGGTTTTAGCGCTGTTCATCCTGATCTACCTGATTCATGAACAGAATGGCAGAGCTACTGAAGGGCCAAACTTTTGTCTTGCACACACTATTAAGACCCCATGCACACAACAGCAAAAACAGAGCCATTCACTTTCATTGAACACTGACACCTTTCCGTAGCACTACGGAAGGGTGTCAGTGCCGTGGAAATGTTCCGGGAATTATGGAACATGTCCGTTCTTTCGCATTTTGTGGGCCGTGCTCCCATACTTTGTATGGGAGCACGGCCCGAAAATGCAGCTGTCAGTCAGCGGCCGGCCGTGCCCGCAATCGCGGGCCGTGATTGCGGGCACGGTCGTGTGCATGGGGCCTTATGGAGCTTCTGTGGCTTAAAGTTAGGAACATTGGAGCCACCAAGAATATGAAATTGTGGGAAATCTGCGTCGTGTCCAACACACTGACTTAGAGATTGTTTAAAAATATATAGCATCGTGCTCTCCCAACTTTATTTCTCCTTCCAGGAACAGGTAGGAAGAGTGTAACTATTTTTCAATCCAGTTTTATGATAAAATTCTGTCTGCCTGCAGCCACTAGAGGGAGCTAATCGCATAGGGATTTACACAGCCCCCATTGAGCTCCATAATCAGCGAGCTCCCTCTAGTGGCGACAGCGTTTTTTCCTGAACTTCCCAGAGCTGGTTTTACAAGTACTAGAAATCCTCCTACCCCAAGTTTGCCCATGGGTATGCATGTCCCCTGATTTCTGTTATTTTTCCTCTCCGGATACTCAATCTGGAATCAGTGGGATACTGGGTCCATCACCTATCATTAGAATGAAGGGTCTGTAGCATTTAATTCATCGTAGTAGCGACGCTCTCATTCATGGCTTTTTATTAACCTTGTGTGAATGTACCCTTAGGCCGGATTCACACGAGCATTGCGCATCTCGGATGTGAAAAACTGCAGTTTTTCACGTTATAGGTGCATCCGTGCTCCGCGCTGCAGGACGTGTTGTCACGCATCCCCCACAGACTACAGTCTATGGAGGGATGCGTGAGCATGAAAAAATAGGACATGTCCTATTCAACGGACCGTGTGAAGGGTCCATGAGAAAATAGGACATGTCCTATTTTTTCACGCTTCACGCATCCCTCCATAGACTCTAGTTTATGGGGGATAGGTGATAACGCGTCCTGCAGCGCCGAGCACGGATGCACCGTTTCTCACGTCCGAGATGCGCAACGCTCGTGTGAATCCGGCCTTAGAGTAAGCCAAAGGGTCGCTTAGCTGTACATGCATTAGTCAAACATGGCCTTGTAAGGTGTGGAAGGACGCCGCCCCCCCGCCGCCCCCCCCCCCCCCCCCCGTACAAAAGAGGTTCCCCATGTAGGACTGTAGAGATGGATATTGCTGTCTCTTTAAATGATTTTGTGTTATGCATATTTAACTGTTTTTCCTTTACAGGACCCGGATTGGTGGAGAAGATATGTCACAATACAATTATATTTTCATTGCTTTGCTGCCATCTAGTGGCCAAGCTGCATTATTATGTGTTATGGGCACAGGACCTGTGGTCACATGACCTGTTACGAGCTATGCAGGTCTCGCTGCTATGTTATACTGTTCAGGCAATCGTGGCTGACCCTGTCTATTGCAGGTATCGGAAAGAATGGCCAGGGTGCCATCTTTGAATTCTACTTTAATGCACCAACAGTGTAGTAAGGGTGTCAATAACGTAGGGATGTTGTGTGCCTCACAGGTGAGTGATTCTTAAAGGGGATGCTCCTTAAATGTACACCTTTTGAAAGGGTGTTTTTGTTTTTTGTTTTATTTTTTTAAATAAAAAGTTTGTTTTCTGCAACTTTATAAATCGTTTTTATTGAAAATAGTTTTTGAGATACAGCTGCTTTGTATTCTGTATACAGAGCAGCTGTATCATCCGCTAAAACCTGTATCCGTCAGATCAGCCGCACGGATGAGTTTAGTGACCTGCGGGTCCTGCGCGTGTCTGACATGCAGAATCGACCTGTTACCGATCACATCTAAGTTCATAACGTAGATGTGATCGATTTTAGGTGGATCACACAGGACCCGTTGACACTGAATCTGTCAGCCCCGCGGGACTGACTGATTCAGGTTCCAGCTGTTCTGTATACAGGATAGAAAGCCGCTGTATCTCAAAAAGTTAAAATAAGGTGAGCCACCATTGCCGCATTGAATTATTGCCTCATTTAATGACTAACTCTGCCAGGCCTTACTTACCAATACTTGGGCCTTATGCCCCCTTAAGTGCCACACTCTCAGATACCCCTATTAGGTGCCTCAAATGCCCCTGTAGGGGGCCTCCCATTTCTCAGAAGGAAGTAAATAGGCTGTAATTTATTATAAGAATTCTCTAACCAGCTACCAGGGAGGAAGATGAGTAGGGTGGTGATGGAGGCCCTGAAATGGTGGAGGGCAGTATAAACCAGCCATGTGCCAAAATGCTGCCCCCTGCAGTCCAGGAGGGGTGTTGTCTAACCAATAGTGCTCATTCCACCTAATGAATGGTGCTTCACCGTATTCCCGGTTGTCATGTGACAATATTGTAAAAGACGTGACACAAATTATGTTGGGAAATAAAAGTCATTCATGTGAAATAATGCGTGACTGATTCGTAGCCGTCCGGCTGATATGAGCGTTTATCAGGATCTGATCATATTAAAATCGCTTGAGTTGGAATTGTTTACATGGATCTGATGTTAAAGATTAACTCTAATGATGATGACGGTGACTCTCCCAGGATCAGAGGTCACGTAATGGAGGAAAACGCACAAGCACGAGGACCTGATCTTCCCCTGATAACGGTTTTATCACTTTACACATCTTATCACCTTACGGACAGCTGCTGAGCTTCTACCGGATAATAACACGGCAATGTGGTAAATATACTATGGTCAAAAGTATGTGAACCCCGGACATCACACCTATATGAGCTTGTTACACATCCCATTCCACAACCATGGCGTTAATGTGGAGTTGGGCCCTTTTTGCGGGAAGACTTTTCGCAAAACTTTGGTGTGTCTGAGGGCATTTGAGCCCATTATTGGGTCAGGCACTGATGTCGGGGGAGAAGATCTGGCTTACAATCGGCATTACAGTCATCCAAAAGATGTTGGATGTGGTTGAGGTCGGGACTCTGTGCAGTCACTCGAGTTCCTCTACACCAAACTCCTCACCCCGTGTCTTCATGGCGCTCGCTTTGTGCACAAGGGCACAATCATGCTGGAACAGGAAAAGGCCGAACCCCAAACCTTTACCACGAAGTTAAAATTAGAAACATGTAATGACCGCCAAAAACGACAGGATCTGTATCATCCGGATCCTCCATGATGCGAAAAACCCTAAATCTCTCGCTACAAGAAATGGATAAAATCCAGGTTGGCCTTAGGGGTTTTTGACCCATCCCTGCTTATATGGCAGTATTCTTTGGCGCTGTTATTAGACTACTTTGTGTAAGGAGTTATTATTTGGTCACTGCATGGTGGTATCATTCGAGCACTGTATAGTATATATTTTTGAAGTGTACGGTGGTGACCGCAATGTATAGCATTGCTTTTAGGTAATTGTATGGAAGGATTATTTGGCCAGCATATGGCACTGTTACTTGGGCACTATGCTGTATGACGACTCCATCAGGGGGTATTAACAGAAGGTATCACACAGGGCACCATCCATGGTATGGTCGGCCCTCTATAAAACCCACAAAAAGCACAGGATCTGATGCCTTTGCTAACACTAAGTTTTTCGAAGTCTTCAGGTTTCACATTTATATGGATATTTGTTCTGCTCTGTAGATATCCAGTGACGATATAAGTGCATTATCCATGATAATGTGTTCCGCAGTAATGGCTACTCATCCGGGAAGAGGACGCGGCTCTTCTAAACACTGGTGGATAACAGAGAATTATCCTAAATATCTCTGTTTTCCGCTCTCTTTATGTTCTAAGATTCATCTTCATTTTTTTAATGTAGTAGGAGAGGGGGAAGATAATGACTTCTGGGGAGATGGGAACCAAATGAATATGTCACACCCAAATCCTTGCACATGGATATATAGTGACTTTGTCAATACGTGACTTTACTTATCTCGTTCTGATCCTGACTTACTACCTGTGTTATACTCCAGAGCTGGACTCACTATTCTGCTGCTGGAATTACTGTGTACATACATTACTTATCCTGTACTGATCCTGAGTTACATACTGTATTATACTCCAGAACCGCACTCACTATTCTGCTGGTGGAGTCACTGTGTACATACATCACTTATCCTGTACTGATCCTGAGTTACATCCTGTATTATACTCCAGAGCTGCAATCACTATTCTGCTGGTGGAGTCACTGTGTACATACATTACATTACTTATCCTGTACTGATCCTGAGTTACATACTGTATTATACTCCAGAACCGCACTCACTATTCTGCTGGTGGAGTCACTGTGTACATACATTACATTATTATCCTCTACTGATCCTGGGTTATATCCTGTATTATACTCCAGAGCTGCACTCACTATTCTGCTGGTGGAGTCACTGTGTACATACATTACATTACTTATCCTGTACTGCTCCTGAGTTACATCCTGTATTATACTCCAGAGCTGCACTCACTATTCTGCTGGTGGAGTCACTGTGTACATACATTACATTACTTATCCTGTACTGATCCTGCGTTATATCCTGTATTATACTCCAGTGCTGCACTCACTATTCTGCTGGTGGAGTCACTGTGTACATACATTACATTACTTATCCTGTACTGATCCTGAGTTACAGCATGTATTATACTCCAGTGCTGCACTCACTATTCTGCTGGTTGACTCACTGTGTACATACATTACTTATTGTCACGACTCTAATTCTAAAGACTTTCATTCAGAGTATGTGTATAGAAGATCTGACAGACGTGTGGCATAGCAGACACTTTGGTGTAGCAGTTCTAGGTACAGATGACACGTGGCACAGAAGACACTTGGCACCGATGATACCTGGTGTGGCAGATGACACAGCGTGGCAGATGATGAACTTGACTACAATGCTAGACTTTGCTCAGGAACAAACACAATTACTGGATACGGGGTACAGGCTACGGGAGCACTGGGAATATGGTACAGCTAAGGGACCGTTTGCTAAACCAACATGGATAGAAACAACAACGCTCAGGCACAGAAAGAAGGGTAGGACGGACTTAAAGAAGCTCTGTCACCAGATTATAAGTGCCCTATCTCCTAAATAATGTGATCGGCGCTGTAATGTAGAGAACAGCAGTGGTTTTTATTTTGAAAAACGATCATTTTTGAGCAAGTTATGAACAATTTTAGATTTATGCTAATTCGTTTCTTGATGACCAACTGGGCGTGTTTTTACTTTTTACCAACTGGGTGTTGTGAAGGGAAGTGTATGACGCTGACCAATCAGTGACCAATCAGCGACCAATCAGCGTCATACACTTCTCATTGTTCCAGACCAGTGTGATTGTGCACTGAAAGAAGAAATTACTCACCCGTGTGGTTGTTGTAGGAGAACTCGGGCCAAGTAATGAACTGCACTCAGTTGTCGTGTTGAGCAGAAACAAAATGACAAAGCTCATTTTCCAGTATTTCATTAATCCTTTCAAATTGGCCGCTAGATTGTGGGTGATAGGCAATACAGGGGGCTCTCCAGAATTTTTAAGTAAATTGTACACCCCGATCAGACACGATATGGAGGGGCAGTCCGTTCAGACGAAAGGTATGCTGTATAAATAGATTAGCCAGACGAGGAACAGAAGGAAGACCAGTTTGTGGGATGAAATGTGCCATCTTAGAAAAGCTATCCACCGCAATCCAGACCGTAGTGCAACCTGCAGAAGGAGGAAGGTCTGTAATAAAAATCCATGGCAATGTGTTGCCAAGGTCCATCCGGAACGGGCAGAGGCTATAGCAGACCAGCAGGCTTTGAATGAGAGGACTTGACTTGTCTTAGGTACAAGAAGCAACATAGTCCACAACATCTCTAGGCAGCGTGGGCCACCAGTAATGACGAGATATAAAGTCTGTGTCTTACGGACACCAAAGTGCCCAGCCAATATGGAATTGGGTCCCCAGAGAAGTAAATTAGACAAAAGAAGAGCCTCCTAGTTTTTTTATATTAGTATATATTTTTATTTTTTATGTTTTATTTTTACTTAGATATTTCTTATTGTTATTTTTATAATTTAACCCGTTCGTGACCGGCCCATCGTGTTTCTACGTCGGTCACTAACGGGCCTTATTCCGATGCCATAGACTTTTTACGTCGCGGCATCGGAATAAGTAAACAGAGCAGGGAGCTGTCACATCTCCCTGCTCTCAGCTGCCAGAGGTAGCTGAGGGCTGGGAGCGTCCCTTCTCTGCCGTGTGAGATCGATATTAGTATCGATCTCACCCGTTTAACCCTTCAGATGCGGTGCGCAATAGCGAGCACCGCATCTGAGTTGTTTTGGAGAGAGGGAGGGAGCTCCCTCTCTCCCCCACCGACACCCGGCGATACGATCGCCGAGTGTCTGTGTCTCTAATGGCAGCCGGGGGTCTAATAAAGGCCCCCCAGGTCTGCCTGGAGCGAATGCCTGCTAGATCATGCCGCAGGCATGACCTAGCAGATGCCTGTCCGTGTTAAACGGACAGGCAGTAATACACTGCAATACAAAAGTATTGCAGTGTATTATAAATGCGATCGCAGAATCGAATATTATAGTCCCCTAATGGGACTAGTAAAAAAGTGAAAAAAAAGTTTAATAAAGTTAATTGTAAAAAAAATGTGAAAAAAATAATAAAAAACCCAGCTTTTCCCCTCACAAAATGCTTTACTATTAAAAAAAACAAACTAAAGTTAAAAAGTTACACATATTTGGTATCGCCGCGTCCGTAACGACCCCGACTATAAATCTATTACATTATTTAACCCGCACGGTGAACGCCGTAAAAAATTTAATAAAAAAACTATGGAAAAATTGCTGTTTTCTGTGAATCCTGCCTTAAAAAAAATGTGATAAAAAGTGATCAAAAAGTCGCATCTACTCCAAAATGGTACCAATAAAAACTACAAGTCGTCCCGCAAAAAAAAAGCCCTCACACAACTGCATCGGCGAAAATATAAAAACGTTACGGCTCTTCAAATACGGAGACACCAAAACAAATAATTTTGAAAAAAAAGCGTTTTTACTGTGTAAGGCTGGGTTCACACGACCTATTTTCAGACGTAAACGAGGCGTATTATGCCTCGTTTTACGCCTGAAAATAGGGCTGCAATACGTCGGCAAACATCTGCCCATTATTGTATACGTTATATGGAACATTATCTATTTGTAAATGTCCTGTTACAATTGTAACTAAAATTCACACTGTTGTGTCTTTAAAAAGAGGTAACTAATAACAATTTACCCTCTCTATGATGATTGGCTGAATCTACGGTCAGTCAACTTTTGGCCTATAAAAAGTGCCATAAACAAAATGCTCCCGCCCCCGCAAGAAGCCGACTCTGATCAGTGAAACGTACGTCGGGATAATACCAACTAGATAATAGGGAAAGGAATATAGAGGGAGAGATTAGTACAATATAATATAATACTAACTAATCTGACTATATCCAACTGAAAGCTTCTAATCGTAACGAGAGCGAGCGAGTACAGTGGTCATACCACTCGCTCACGCCGTCCAGTGCTAATGACATCACAGCGCTCACGGCAAACAACCCAACCGCCGCAAGCATAACACAAGCTGCGATCTCGGTGCTCAGCAGACAATCCCTGGAGTAGCGACGTTTCTGACAGCTGATAGCAGTAATCTCGGTATACATTATTATGGACTGGGAGATTGCACCTCCTCCTGGTGCAGTATATCATAGCTGCCTGCCTAACATAAGCTGGGGTCCCGATCTCGCTGCCCAATAGAGCTCGGAGCAGCGACTTTGTGACCACTGATGCGGTAATCTCGGTACACGTGGCCACGGACTGGGAGAGTGAGTCTTACCCTGGTTTAGTGTATTATAGTTGCCTGCCAATACCAGCAAAGTATGTCCATATGAATTCATGGACTGAGGTTCAATCAGAATATTAAAGCTACGTAAATTAGCTTCATTGAGTACTCCCTCCTTTTTCCCATTGATATAGATGCAGCCATTTATACATGATGGTCTCTATAGTCATGGGATTTGAAACATAATAATATTAAATTAAAAAAATAACAATAAGAAATATCTAAGTAAAAATAAAACATAATAAAAGTTTAAAATAAACACAACTGTTTTGTCAGTGCAATATAAGGGGACATTTCCCTATAACTGTCGGTATCCATATAAAATACAATTGAAGGCGACAGAACACTGATTACTCTTGCCCTATTCTCCTTTTTTCCCCATACCTACAATTTCTACTCCCCAGAAGAGAATCCTCTTCCTGTCTGCAGGACGAACAAAAGTCCTTCCAGGGGGAATGTCTCTAATTTGCAGAGGGTTATCCGCAATAGTTCTGGAAGGATCAATGATTTATTGGGGAGCCTCCTCCGAGTCCTCCGTCTCAAATGACCGAGATAGAGCATCGGCCCTCACATTTTTATCTGCAGGGTGGAAGTGAAGCAGAAACTGTAATTGGGCAAAAAACATCTACCATCTGGCTTGACGAGGATTTAATCGTTGCGCAGACTGAAGGTACGTGAGGTTCTTGTGGTCCATATAGATGATGATGGGGTGAATAGCGCCCTCCAGCAGATGTCTCCATCCCTCCAAGGCCAACTTGACGGCCAGTAACTCCCGATCCGCAATAGAGTAATTGCGCTCTGCAGGAGAGAAAAGTTTGGAGAAGAAGCCACAAACCACTGCCTTACCCTTGGAGTTTTTTGTTTTTTTTAACAGAAGTGCTCCCGCACCAACGGAAGAAGCCAACAACCTCTAGTGAGAACTGTCAAGACACGTCAGGATGGTGAAGAACTGATACGGGTGTGAAGGTGCTCTTGAGACTGTTAAATGCAGACTCTGCCTCCAGAGTCCAAACCTTGGCGTTTACCACCTTCTTTGTAAGAGCAGAGATTGGAGCAGTTAGAGATGAGAAGTTTGGGATAAACTGCCGGTAAAAATGGTGAATCCCAGAAATAGCCCTGTGGACGTGGCCACTCTAAGACGCACTTAACCCTCTCTGGATCCATCTTGTGTCCACGATCGGAGACCATGTAGCCCAGGAAGGGCAAAGAGTTCCTCTCGAACATCACTTCTCGAGTATTGCGTATAGGTGATTCCGATGTGTCGTCCGATCTGGTCAGTAGATCAGGATGTCGTCCAAATACACCACCACACAGACATACAATAGATCCTGGAAGATCTCATTCACAAATTCCTGAAATACAGCTGGAGCGTTAAACAGACCAAAGGGCATCACGAGATACTCCTAGTGACCGTCTCGGGTGTTGAATGTGGTCTTCCATTCGTCACCTTGACGAATCCGGATCAGGTCATAAGCCTCACGTAGATCCATCTTAGTAAAAATCTTGGCTCCACAAATTCGATTTAAAAGCTCCGAGATTAGCAGCAAGGAGTACTTGTTTTTGACTGTGATTTGGTTTAAACCACGATAATTGATACATGGTCGAAGTGATCCATCTTTTTTCTTAACGAAGAAGAATCTGGCTCCGGCCAGAGAAGATTATTTCCGGATGAAGTCCCGCTCAAGAATCTCCTTGACGTAAGTCTATCTGGCCTGAGTTTCTGGCAAGGTGGGAGGATAGACCTGTCCACGTGGGGGTGAGACATCAGGGAACCGTTCAATAGGACAATTGTAGGGACGATGGGGAGGAAGAACTTCTGCCTCCTTTTTGCTAAAGACGTCTGCAAAGCAGGCATAATGTGTGGGTAGTCCATAGAGTGACTGAGGCAGTGGAGGTAGAACAGGATAAACCTGTAATGTCGGGGTAGGGAGACAGACCGGTGAGCACTAATCTACCCGCCTCTCAGTCCCTGCCTACTTGCACGGCCCGTCCTAGGCGACGGCGTACAACTGGGCGACGGTCCCTATGCTCAATAAGTGCACGACAGACAAACAGACGAGGGTACACAAGCTAAGGGAGATGGGGCAGTTGCCCACGGCAACACCGTGAGCAACAAGAGTAGTGAACGAGTCAAACCAGGAGTGTATGAGGTACCAATCGCAGAGCAGGAGAGTAGTCCGTAAAGCCAGGGTCAATTTGAAGCAGAGGTCAATAGTACTATCAGGAACAGCAGAGCCAGGAAACCAGACAGAATCACAGGCAAAGGAAAAGCAGGAAATGAAGGTATAAATAGACCGAGGGCGGGAGCTAGCGCTATCTGGCCAGGCTGTGATAGGTTCTCCCACTCCTCAGCCTACCAGCCTGAGTGGTAGCAGATCGAGTCACTATCAGACCTAGGAGCAGATGCAGACTGATTAACCACGGGCGTCGACACAGAAGCTGTGTCTGGTAGATCCTTTACAAAACCCATTGGAAGACCTCTATGGAACTCCAGTCGAGAACCGGAGCATGTAGATGAAGCCAAGGCAGGCCCAGCAGAATAGGGTTGATGGCTTCTTCATCTTGCCAACAGCTAATCTGTTCCAACTTGTAGTCTCAGCGGTTTAGTGATGGACAGAATAGGATCGGGCAGTGGTTGACCATTCACAGTGGCGACTGCCAAAGGAACTGTGGCCAGATGGAGATCATCTAGGTCCGGCTGCATAAAATTTGCAGCCGCTGGAGTCCAGATAAGCAGAGACAGTGTGTGATTTCTCACCAGTGACCATGGTTAGTGGAGTGGATAATTTGGGAGAGGATTTGGCGTTGTTCCACCTAGGGTTGTCTCTCCAACCAACCCTAGGTACTTGAGTTTCCCAGCTTCTGTGGACATTCACGCACAAAATGGCCTTTGTGGCCACAATACAGACACAATCCTGAGGAGTGTCTGCGGTTTTTTCTCCTTGTCAGACAATTTGAGTCTGTCCACCTGCATGAGCTATTCCGGTGGAAAAACTGAAGAAGGCAATAGGGGTCTCCGAAACTTGCCAGAGACGTGCCAGTCTAAGGGTCTCCTCTCCCAACGAACTTCCAGAGTGCGCTCATGGATCCTCATATCGATCTGGGTTGCCAGCAGTATTCGGGCATCCAAGGTAGCGGGAAGCACTTGAGCTGCCAGTTCATCCTTCATATGAGGAGAAAGGCCCTGCCAGAAGGTCGACACTAAGGCCTCTTTATTCCAAGCCAGCTCTGCTGCCAGCATATGGGAGGAGATGGCATACTCCCCTACAGTTGATTCCCCTTGACTGAGGATCAGCAGTGAGGCAGCGGCAGAAGATGCTCAAAGCATGGAAAGTCGCTAGAAAGAGTGGTAGATAAGAGAATTCCTGGCTTTCTCATTCCAAGATGGGGTTCGCCCATGCCAGGACTTTGCCGCAGAGGAGAGAAATAATAATTGCCTCATCAGAGGAGAAGGTGAGCACATAACCTGAAGTGGATGGTACACTGATTGATGAAACTTCTACAAGTCTTAGGATCCACCTTAAAGCGAGGAGGTTGAGGTAACGAAATGGCAGGCAGGAGGGATAGCAGATGGTGGAGCAGCAGGAGCAGCCAGCGGAGGTGCAGGAGGAAGATCGAAGCGCGTAATGATGGAGTTTACCGCCTGTAATAGTTGATCCTGGCGTGCCCAGAGGTCACGCATGTCTGCTTGCATCATTTGAACTGCGGTGTTTGGTTGACGAGCAGGATCCATGGCCTGAGCGTACGGTCACGACCGTGGGGGGAAGGGGACCCACAAGGCTGCTCCGCTTTAGCAGCTGGCCAAACTACAGTCAATAAAAGTCTTTAGAACTAGAGTACCTGTATAGAAGTTCTGACAGACACGTGGCATAGCAGACACTTTGAGGTAGCAGATTCCTTGGTACAGATGACACGTGGCACAAAAGACACTTGGCACCGATGACACCTGGCGTGGCAGGGGGAACTTGGCGTGGCAGATGATGAACTTGACTCCAACGCTAGACTTTGCTCAGGAACAAACATAATTACTGGATACGGGATACAGGAAACAGCCAAGGAACCAATTGCTAAACGAACATGGGTAGACACAACAACGTTCAGGCACAGGAAGAAGGGTAGGACTAACTTAAGTAGGACAGAGAGAACAGGGATAGGCTAGCAAAGAATATAATGGTGCATGCGGTGGCCCCTTAAGAGGTCACCAGAGCGCACTCGCGCACCCTACGGGAGCGAGGCACAGATGGAAGCAGTATATGCCGGTGTCCCCACGGAGGAGGAGCAGGACGCCGGCAAGAGGGTAATAGATGCTGGCGGCCGCTAGGGGAAGCCGGACAGCGGCGAGCGGTGGCCGCCACCACTACATTTATCCCATACTGATCCTGAGTTACAACCTGTGGACACAGCCGGGTCTTTGATGCTGGGAGAGCATTGTGTGTTGTTGTTTGGCCTAGCAAGCAGGGTAGCCCGCTCTATGAATTATCAAGGCGTCACAAATAGGCTTCTACCTGGCTAGACACGTTGCGCCTCATGACTTACACACTATCCCTCCATGTTTCACACACTTGCATCCCATTATTCATTTATTTTTTAGGCACTTTACTCATTACTGCCCCCTATATTTCACTTACATTATTACACTTGCACATACACTATTCATTTATTATTTCTTACTACACATCCCATGCACCACATACCACTCCCCTCAAGACTAGTGGGAGTGGCTATTATTATTTAAAGCACCTGCTCACTCGCCTTCATCAGCGTTTCTGACCTGACTGTGTCCATTTGTAAGTATGGCCTTTTTCGGTGTTTTTGTATAAATGTCCTTGTTTTTATCTGTTTTGAGTTACAACCTGTATTATACTCCAGAGCTGCACTCACTATTCTGCTGGTTGAGTCACTTTGTATATACAGTGAAGCAAATAAGTATTTGATCCCTTGCTAATTTTGTAAGTTTGCCCAATGTCAAAGACATGAACAGTCTAGAATTTTTAGGCTAGGTTAATTTTACCAGTGAGAGATAGATTATATAAAAAAAAAAACAGAAAATCACATAGTCAAAATTATATATATTTATTTGCATTGTGCACAGAGAAATAAGTATTTGATCCCTTTGGCAAACCAGACTTAATACTTGGTGGCAAAACCCTTGTTGGCAAGCACAGCACTCAGACGTTTTTTGTAGTTGATGATGAGGTTTGCACACATGTTAGATGGAATTTTGGCCCACTCCTCTTTGCAGATCATCTGTAAATCATTAAGATTTCGAGGCTGTCGCTTGGCAACTCGGATCTTCAGCTCCCTCCATAAGTTTTCGATGGGATTAAGGTCTGGAGACTGGCTAGGCCACTCCATGACCTTAATGTGCTTCTTTTTGAGCCACTCCTTTGTTGCCTTGGCTGTATGTTTCGGGTCATTGTCGTGCTGGAAGACCCAACCACGAGCCATTTTTAATGTCCTGGTGGAGGGAAGGAGGTTGTCACTCAGGATTTGACGGTACATGGCTCCATCCATTCTCCCATTGATTCGGTGAAGTAGTCCTGTGCCCTTAGCAGAGAAACACCCCCAAAACATAATGTTTCCACCTCCATGCTTGACAGTGGGGACGGTGTTCTTTGGGTCATAGGCAGCATTTCTCTTCCTCCAAACACAGCGAGTTGAGTTAATGCCAAAGAGCTCCGTTTTAGTCTCATCTGACCACAGCACCTTCTCCCAATCACTCTCAGAATCATCCAGATGTTCATTTGCAAACTTCAGACGGGCCTGTACATGTGCCTTCTTGAGCAGGGGGACCTTGTGGACACTGCAGGATTTTAATCCATTACGGCGTAATGTGTTACCAATGGTTTTCTTGGTGACTGTGGTCCCGGCTGCCTTGAGATCATTAACAAGTTCCCCCCGTGTAGTTTTCGGCTGAGCTCTCACCTTCCTCAGGATCAAGGATACCCCACGAGGTGAGATTTTGCATGGAGCCCCAGATCGATGTCTATTGACAGTCATTTTGTATGTCTTTCATTTTCTTACTATTGCACCAACAGTTGTCTCCTTCTCACCCAGCGTCTTACTTATGGTTTTGTAGCCCATTCCAGCCTTGTGCAGGTCTATGATCTTGTCCCTGACATCCTTAGAAAGCTCTTTGGTCTTGCCCATGTTGTAGAGGTTAGAGTCAGACTGATTCATTGAGTCTGTGGACAGGAGTCTTTTATACAGGTGACCATGTAAGAGCTGTCTATAATGCAGGCACCAAGTTGATTTGGAGCGTGTAACTGGTCTGGAGGAGGCTGAACTCTTAATGGTTGGTCGGGGATCAAATACTTATTTCTCTGTGCACAATGCAAATAAATAGATATCATTTTGACTATGTGATTTTTCTGTTTTTTTTTATATATATAATCTATCTCTCACTGGTAAAATTAACCTAGCCTAAAAATTCTAGACTGTTCATGTCTTTGACAGTGGCCAAACTTACAAAATCAGCAAGGGATCAAATACTTATTTCCTTCACTGTACATTAAGTTACTTATCTTATCCCACACTGCAGGCAAAACTGATATTTTTTTCCGTTTTGGCAGAGTGTATTACCCCAGTCATCGCATTTATATTATTGTGATCACCCCTTGAAGGATTACAGTCAGGACTTGTACATTTGTGTATTTTATTTCATGTTTTTAGTTAGGTCCCATTATTCTTCATTTCCAATCAGTTATCCGAACTCCTTCCCATTCTGGGAGGAGCTTCGTTTTTTCATGAGAAAGGGGGAGGTGACAACAGTTGGTACATTTTGTTGGTCATGTGACTGTGAACCCTTGAAAAACATTGAAACTATTGATACAGTAAACATTGTTACACCTCCTGATCAGGCATTGGGTCCCGTACAAGCTCGACATTGTTTGATTTTAGGGGGTGTTGAGGGGGGCAGTAGGGGTGTGACTCATGGGCTTCTCTCATTTTACAGCCGTTAATTCACTGCTGCAAAGCATCATTATAAGAGGAATCCTTAAATCCGCCTCTTGTGTCTTTACTGTTCTCTGATGTCATTTCTGAGTGTCGTAAGAGGTGCTGGGTGACAACCACTAATGATACTCATCAGAGTAGTATTCATAACGGTTGTTATCAAACTTTCCACACACACTGAATGGCATGGAAATCTGCATTGTTCTATAGTTACAGCTCGCCATTTTACTGCTCTTCTCTACTGCTCTGCCAGTGTGTCAGTCTTCACTGTTAGTCTGGCATTCTATTCTACAAATTCTTGTTCTGGGTCTTAAATAATTTAAATGATGGAATGAGCGCAGTATGAATCGTATCGTTTGCTCCTTTTATATAGGCTGAATGTCATTATTTGGGTATTTGTTGCAGCTTTACTAGAAATCTGCTCAAGATGCTCGGCCTCGGTGATATCTCTGTAATAGAATTGTATTGTTTATCTATTTAGAATAATACGGAGGCTGTTTACATATCCGGGCATCGTGCTGTATACTGAAGAGTAGAAGACAGTCTGTGGCAGCCAAACATGTTTATCCTTATACATCATAGGACACCGAAGACCTCAGGTGTGGGAGGAGAATCCTTGTTGCTGATAGTATCCGTGTATATATATATATATATATCTCCTGTATTACAGTGATCTTCAACCTGTGGCCCTCCAGCTGTGGTGAAACTACAACCCCCAGTGTGCACTGACAGCCGCAGTTTCACAGGATATGCTGGGAGTGCCAGGTCGGACAACCCCTTTTACTGATTATCCAGACCTGTGCCCATTCAACTGGAAAGGGCCAATACTGTTTTGAACAAGCACAGTTGGGGCTAGAGCCGCAATCTCCGTCTTGTTTTAACCAGTTCAGGACGGGCTATTTTGCGCCTTCAGGACCAGACATCGTTTAGCCATTTTTAGCACGTGTTAGTTAAATGGCTATAACTTTTTTATTTGTTGGGCTAACGACGTGATTTTTGCGACGTTTTTTCCGTAGACAATGCAGGTTTCATTTTTTTATCGTTTTTAGACACACCTTTTTTGCTATTTTTAGAATTTTTATTCATAAAGTTTGAAAATAATAGTAAAAAAATAAGCTTTTTTACGTTTCAGCTATTTTTTTTTTGGTAATAACATAGTTTTACCCTAAAATAGACCTTTTATTTGTGATCGTCATTGTCTACCGTAAATTTTTTATATATTAAATGTCTATATTAGGGTAATTGGGCCAGCGCTAGCGTTACAACAATGATTGGCGGGGGGGGGAACGTTTTTTTTGGGGTGGGTATTTTTTGTGTATTTATTATTTACATTCTTTCTTGCACTTTACTTTATTATTTTTTTATTACTATGGTCTGTTCCTCAAAGGTCAAAGAAGACCTTTGGGGAACTTTATATATTTTTTTCTTTCTTTTACACCATGTTTTTCCACTGTAACTGGAGCTGCACAGCAGGGAAATCAGCCCTCTCATAGTGACGATTGTCACTAATAGGGCTGTGCTGGGTCTTGTAAGACCCAGCAGCAGTCTGTCAGTAACGGCACCCGGCGATCATGTGACCAAACACATGATCACCAGGAGGAATAGAGACAGCGCCGCTGCTGCTGTCTCTATTCATATACACAGCGTTCATTGAGCGCTGTGTAAAAAGACATCGGAGAAGACCGAAGCAGCTAAAGCTGCTTCTATCCTCTCCTCAGGGTCCCCGGCAGTCACTGACAGCCGGAGACCCGACATTTAGCTGCCCGATCGCGCGGGCAGCAAGTTAAAACCCGAGCCGTAAAAAGTCTATGGCTCAGGTTTTAAGGACCTTGGCCGCTGGCCGTAAAAATACAGCCAGCGGTCGGGAACCAGTTAAAGCCAAGAAACTAGCCCTAGCTAGAGCAGGTTGGAGTGAGAGCTGCATGTACTTGTAGCTCTCACTTAAGCCCGTATGAAGGAGGAGAGAGGGTTCAGCAGGGAATGTGCTGACAACATGCAGGGAGAGGAGGAGAATCTGTGATATGTGATTCTCCTCCTGTCTCGGAATGGCTTCAGAAGACCTTGGGCATGGATAACATGAACTTTTGTAATACTTGATCTCTGATTGTCACATTATTTTCTATTTTTTTTTTCAGAAAAAAAGTGAGATGAGCAAGTAGCTTATATAATCACCCCTGTGCGACTGACTCAAATGGTGTTAAGGAAAATAAGAATTCGAAATTAAATTCCTTTTTATTATTTAAAAGAAAAAGAATAAAACACATAGTATAGCCTCATCTGTAACGACTCGTACTATAAAATTAATATGTCATTGATCTCTCAAAGTAAACGCTGTAAAAATAAAAAAAACAACAATACCAGAATTACTGTTTTTTTTCATCCCTCCTCCCAAAAATAGGAATAAAAAGTCATCAAAAAAGTTTTATCTACCCCAAAATAGTTCTCATGAAAGCTACAAGTCTTTCTGCAATAAATAACGTTATAGGGTCTTGGAATGTGGCAACACAAAACCAAATTTGTTTTGTAAAAATAAAACGTTCCCGTTGTGCCTAAGTAGTATATCAACAAAGGAAACTATATAAGTTTGGTATCATCATAATAGTAACGTCGCGTAGAATACAGTTGCCATATTATTTATACCGCACGGTGAACAACGTAAAAAAAAAGTCTCAGAAAACAATGGTGAAATTGCTGGGTTGACTTTGTCTGTCCCCCCGTAGTCCCCCCCCCCCCCCCCAAAATTCAGTTATGTTGTTCAATACATTATAAATAAAAACGACAACTTGTCCCACATAATACCAGGTCTCATACTTAATACATACTGTACATAATTTTAGTGTTCTTTAAAGCTGGCCATACACATGAGATTTTGCCCGTTTCGTCCGACCATTGTTTAAAAATTTTAACGCGAACGAGCACTCGCGATGACCGATGGCCAAAAATGTAATCGGCAAGGTTGTAATTTTACAAAATCTTAGCTTCTGCTAAGTGTGTTCCGACACTACGGCCGGGTTCCCAAGAGGCGTATACGCTGCGTAAAAATCATGCAGCGTGTCCGACCTGGAACCCGCAGTACATTTTGTCCGAAGAAGTGCACCAAATCGTGGTGCTTTGTTACGGATGGATTTTCCGCTGTTATGGTGATTCGTCCCTCCTGTGCAGTCCGGTCCGGCCTCCCTGGGTCACGCTGCAGCCCATGAGACCGTAACAGCCTGTGATTGGCCGCAGCGGTCACATGGGATGCAACGTCAGCCAAGGAGGCCGGACTGGACGAAGAAACACAGATTTCTGGGTATGTTTTTTTTTATTTTTCCGTAGTTGCGATTTTTGCGACATAATCGCAGCACTTGGCTTTCTGTTGCCGGATTTGCAACCCCATTGAATTCAAAGTGGAAAACCCGCAACGAAAAATCAACCAAAACGCAGCATTAATTGACATACCGTGGAAATTAATTCCGCACCGCAGGTCAATTTATTAACATTTACGCTGGTTTTTTTTTCTGGTACTGTAAATTTCCGCACAAAATTCTGTTGTGGAAATTCTGCAGCGTTTACGCTACGTGGGAACCCGGCCTTAGGGAACTTCTGTGGCTTAGACCCAATGCACACAGCGGACTCCATACCACGCAGCAGGTAAAGGATAAAGGGAAAAAACTAAAATTGTACTGAGAGGTTATGCAATTTTCCATTATACTTCCTGTATCAAGTTCTCATGGTTTTCAAGATCTCTGCTTGCTGTTATTTAATAGGTAACTTCATTGTCTACCGCCAGTGGATAAAAAAATCTGTCCTGATTGAGTGGACATACAGCTGCATGGCTCGTTACAGTTATCAAGCTGTGTCTTTTAACTGGTTGCTGACACAGAAGGAGAATTATCGTCCTGAGCGGCGGGTACTTGGCGCATCAGGACGAGCATTCTCGTCCTGACAGCCAGTGTCCGCGCGTCACGATGAGCGGGGTAACTGCTGTAAAACACAGTCGCAACCTCTTCTCTGTCAACACCTTGAATGCAGCTATCAAAGCTGATCGCGGCATTCAAAGCTATAGTGAGAAGGGGATCTCCCGTTTGATCGCGTCACAGGAAATCCCTGTGACGCGATCAATGGCTATACCTGGTAGGGGCAGACAGCCCAGGGTCCATTGAAGGACCCCAGGGCTGTCTGACCATATTACCTGGTGTTAGGGCATACTGAGGTACGTCCTAACAACTGCCAGTGTACAATCAGTATATATATACCAGTACATTAAAGTTCAAAAATGAAAATCCAAATTAAAAATCCCTCCTATGGGATAAAAAAAATAAATTGTAAAACAAATACACAGAAATACAAGTTTTTTACAATAAATAAACTATTCTAAATATAAGTCCCAGAACATGATATAATAGACGCATATTTGGTATCGCCACGTCCGTAACAACCGGTACAATAAATGTATAATATTTATGAGGATCGGTGTATGGTGTAAAAAAAAATAAAGAAACTCAATAAAAGAACTGCTTTTTTCTTTCCTACATTTTTGCCAAAATAAAAATGTATAGAAATTAAACGATAATGTAAATGTGCCAAAAAATGGTATCTACATCAAGTACAACTCGTCCCGCAAAAAACAAAGTCTCATACAGACTATGTCGGACAAAAAATAAAAAAGTTATGAGCGGCGGGATGCAAAGATAAAAAAATAGTTCGGTCCTCAAGGGGTTGAGAAGCCATGCACCTGTAAACCATAAAGGTTGCTATTAATAGACAGCAAACAGAGATCTTAAAAATCGGGAGGATTTTACAAAGAAGGTTTATTGGCAATTTACAAAACTTTTTATTATCCAAGGATTACCCCTTTAACCCCTTAGTGACCAGCCCATTTTAGGCCCTAATAACCAAGCTATTTTATTCGTTTTTCTATAGTCGCATTCAAAGAGCTATAACTTTTTTATTTTTTCGTCTACATAGCTGTATGAGGACTTGTTTTTTGCGGGATTAGTTGTACTTTTTAATAGCACCATTTTAGGGTACATATAATTTTTTTATTAACTTTTTTTTGGGGGGATTATAAAAAAAACCTGAAATTCCGCCATTGTTCTATGCGTTTTTAAATTGACGCCGTTCACTATGCGGCGTAAATAACACGTTACCTTTATTCTATGGGTCGGTACGATTACGGCGATACCACATGTGTAGAGGTTTTTTATGTTTTACGACTTTTGCACAATAAAAACACTTTTGAACTAAAATTATTTGTTTTTGCCTCGTCGCTTTCCAAGAGCCGTCATTTTTTTATTTTTCCATCAATTGATTTTTTGGGGATTGTTTTTTGCAGGACGAGACGTAGTTTTGATTGGTACTGTTTTGGGGTGCATGGGACTTATTGATTCATTTTTATTATGACTTTTTTGGGGGGCAATGGAAAAAAATTGCAATTTCGCCATGGTTTTTTGCGTTTTTTTTTTACGGTGTTAACATTGCGGTTTAATTTACATATTAAATTTATTAATGGAGTCATTACGGTCGCGGCGATACCACATATGTGTACTTTTTTTTATTTTTTACACTTACTAAATAAAACCCCTTTTTATGGAAAAAAATGTTTTTTTTTTGTTTTTTTTTACTGTACTTTTTATTAATAATCTTTATTTCACTTTGATGACTTATTTTATTAGTCCCACTAGGGGACTTTACTGTGCGATCTTCAGTTCGCTGCTATAATGCTTTGGTATACTTCGTATACCAGAGCATTATTGCCTGTCAGTGTAAATCTGACAGGCAATCTGTTAGGACGTGCCTCCGGCGCGTCCTAACAGGCATATGTCCAGGGCAGACCTGGGGGCTTTTATCAAGACCACGGCTGCCATGACACCCCATCGGAGACCCACAATTGCAGTTGCGGGCCACCAATGGGTGACAGAGGGAGCGCACTCCCTCTGTAAACAAGCTAAATGCCGCGGTCGCTATTGACGGCGGCATTTAACAGGTCAAACGGCCGCGATCGAAGTAAACTTCGATCGCAGGTGTTGGAGCAGGAGCCCCGCTGTCATCAGACAGCCGAGCCCCGGCTCCAGCCTGCATGGGACACCCGTGCAGGACTTGGACTGGACCACCGTGAAAAGGCGGCAGCCTAGCCTAAGGCTCCTTAGTGACCGCCGTAAAAAGGCGTATTGGTGGTCACTAAGGGGTTAAGGCCTTGTTCACACAGAGCAGATTTACTGCAGATTTTGCATGTATTTTTCAAGCCAAAACCAGAAATGGAACCTAAACAGAAGAAATATATAAAGGAAGGACTTTTAGTCCTCCTTTCCTGGATCCAATTCTGATTTTGGCTTAAAAAAAATGCATGGAAAAGCTGCAGCAAATCTGTAAAGTGTGAACAAGGTCTAAGAGAATATTCTGGAAGTTCCCACTGCAGCACTGCATATTTTTAAGAATTTTACCATTTGAATTATTTGTGCCTACAGTACCATCCACTGCAGCACAGCATTATGCGGTCTTCTATTTTGACAGGTTGTCAGTTGGTGCGTGAATAGAATTACAGAAGTGCAGTGAAAACTGACACACAGGCCCAAAAATAGAAGGGTTGGAGCCGGGAGAGGGGGTATGTGTACATGACCATTAAGGCTCTGTGTCTACGGTCGCCTAAGGGGTAAATAAACAATTTCTTATGATGTCACTTCTCATTGAGGATGATAAGAGGGGGACACTGCTGGAATGCTCGTGACATTTGCACTATTACTACATTCATTTGTGTTGTGAAATTGGCTCATCACTGGGTTACTTGAGAATTGTTATTGTTTTTGTTTATTTTTTTTTTCATTTTTTTTTTTAGAATTCAAATACATTTTCGGATCACGATTATTCCTCGTAATGGCGTAATGACACTCAAATTACCAGAAGAAGGTTGACTATATTATTACTAGTAGTAGTAGTATTGCGGGAGGGGATGGTAGGAGGATGGACTGTTTGTGATATCCATAGCAGCACAGAGTATTTCAGGGGAGGAGTGTTTTGTGCTTTACTACTCCTCCTAATGTGGCTCCACAACATGCCTTAGACATTAGACCTTAGATATTTCACTCAAATGGCCCGAAAAAGATGACTTTATTCTTTTGCAGTATTTTCGGTAGGGGTTGGTATTAGGATGGACTGTATGTGATGTCCATTATTGCACAGAGTATTTCAGGACGGGAATGTACAGATTTTGGCAGTGTCCAGTCCGTGCATATGACTCCATTATTGACAGGGCTGTATACAGAGTCAGATCTTTGGACCTTGGTCCCCCCTAATATGGATGGAGCTGGTGCAAATTTGCATATAAAGGGAATTTCTAGGCTGTTTGAGGGCATTCATGGGTGATGTGGGGGTGGCATAAAATTACATTGAATTTAGAATTAATGTAAGTGAGGACAGGTCTGCATGTGACAGGGGCAGTGCCATGACGTGAGGCGGTGAATAGAGACAGGTGGGAGATCACAGACAGATAGGGGAGCAAACAGAGCCTCACAGCAGCACAGAGGACATATAGACATAGCAGAATTAGGTCTGTAAACCTAGAGCAGCTTACCGCAGTAAATAATTATCGTAAAGCACAAAAGAAGCAGTAGGCTCCATGTACGTACATCAGGCCAGGACTCCAAGGCGAACTTTTGGTCGATCGGTGACCGCTATCAAATCGTGGATTACTGTGACTAAGTCATTAAAAATCAATTTCACAACTGAGTAAAATCTTAGGAAAAAAATCTATTTATCAAAAACACGGAGGAAAATCATTGAAGCCCTGCACAGACAGAACATAAAACCGCATACAGACTGAGAAATTGCGAAAACGTCATCTGTTGAAATAATGCAGCTCGTTGTATGAGGCGGCTTCATACACCATTTATTACAGATGACAGATAACTCCTTGCAATATCCACAAAGGTAAGATGCATGAGGGACGATCCTCATTTTTTACTCTGGGAATGAGTCAATCTATGTGCCCTGTTGATGTAACAAGAGGTGCGATGGAAGGGATAACTGAAAAGTACATGTAAAATATCAGAATATAGCTACTAAAACACTGCCCCCTATATACAAGTGTCTATTTACTATAATACTGCTCCTATATACAAGAATATAACTACTATAATACTGCCCCCTATATACAAGAATATAACTATTATAATACTGCCCCCTATATACAAGAATATAACTACTATAATACTGCCCCTATATACAAGAATATAACTACTGTAATACTGCCCCTATGTACAAGAATATAACTACTATAATACTGCCCCCTATATACAAGAATATAACTACTATAATACTGATCCTATATACAAAAATATAACTACTATAATACTGCCCCTATATACAAGAATATGACTACTATAATACTGCCCCTATATACAAGAATATATCTACTATAATACAGCTCCCTATGTACAAGAATATAACTACTATAATACTGCCCTCTATACACAAGAATATAACTACTATAATAATTCTCCTATATACAAGAATATAACTACTATAATACTGCTCCTATATACAAGAATATAACTACTATAATACTGCTCCCTATATACAAGAATATAACTACTATAATACTGCTCCCTATATACAAGAATATAACTACTATAATACTGCTCCCTATATACAAGAATATAACTACTAGAATACTGCCCTCTATACACAAGAATATAACTACTATAATACTGCCCCTATATACAAGAATATAACTACTATAATACTGCCCCGTATATACAAGAATATAATTACTATAATACTGCCCCCTATATACAAGAATATAACTACTATAATACTGGCCCCTATATACAAGAATATAACTACTATAATACTGCTCCTATATACAAGAATATAACTACTATAATACTGCCCCTATATACAAGAATATAACTACTATAATACTGCTCCTATATACAAGAATATAACTACTATAATACTGCTCCTATGTACAAGAATATAACTACTATAATACTGCTCCCTATATACAAGAATATAACTACTATAATACTGCCCCCTATATACAAGAATATAACTACTATAATACTGGCCCCTATATACAAGAATATAACTACTATAATACTGCCCCTATATACAAGTATATAACTACTATAATACTGCCCCCTATATACAAGAATATAACTACTATAATACTGCTCCTATATACGAGAATATAACTACTGTAATACTGCCGCTATATACAAGAATATAACTACTATAATACTGCTCCCTATATACAAGAATATAACTACTATAATACTGCCCCTATATAAAAGAATATAACTGCTATAATACTGCCCCCCTATATACAAGAATATAACTACTATAATACTGCTCCCTATATACTATAATATAACTACAATGCAGACATATATTTCTCCATGGCTACAAACTACGAAGATAACATGTAGGGAGTACAGCTATTTATAAATAATCTTTCCTCATCTGTAATAGGACGAGGCTTTTGTCACAAAGGCTTTTTTTTTTTTTTTTGACCTGTAATATGTGATTTGACGTCTTGTCTGACCATGTTGATTCCAAAGATCAGGGAACTACATTTTAAAAGAGATTGAATTAGGAAATAACACAGTGTGTATTGGTCACATGTTTCAGCCATAGTCAGACAATTCCAGGGAGATTTTATTGGACACATTAGTCATTGTCCAGTAACTTTTATATTGACTTGTTATTAGGATGTAATATAACTTGGCCTCCAACGAGACACTGCAAACGATGAGGGTGTGATCAATGATTAAGAACAAAGATGTAATATTACTGTGTATAAAGTACTAGAGTTAAAGCCAAGCTCCGCCTCTTATTGAGGCTCCTCCCTCTCTGTTTATGTGTAGTAATTACATTATAATCTTCTTTTTCTCACTGATGACTAGTTGCTTGTAGTTTATAATAGTCTGTGCTTCTTATAATAAAAAATAGTCTCTCCATGTACTAACTTCCAGCAATGCTTGTGCTTATATATCGCAGCCAATTTGAACAAGTAGTGCTGCAGTGTAAAGCATGTGGCAGGGGCAAAGCAGAATTCAGATGTGACAAAAAAAAGGTTCTACACTACTACAGACAATGCAGCTTAGCTGGAGTCACTGATCATAGTAGTGTTTTTTCCTTAGAAGAAACCATCAATATCTAATCAGTGGGGGTCCAAGGCCTGACACCGCACCGATCAACTGCATTTACTTGGGCACAGTGCCATACATTTAATTGTGGCTGCGCCTGGTACTGCAACTCAGTCCCATTCAGTTGAATTGGACTGTGAAGCTGTGATCTGCATCACCAGCCGCAACCAAATGTACAGCGTGTACTGTGTAATACTTAATTTCTCCAGTTGTGGCGCTGCAGCGAAATTGGAGTTTCTTAATAAAGGGCAATTCTATCTGAAATAAAAAAAAGCACCAATAAATAGAAGCACTTAAGTTGTTGTCTCCGTTCAAGTTCTTTATAGTTCTGTTTAGCCTTTTTCTTTAGTTTATGGTGTTTTTCTTCTATGCTTCCAAAAAGGAACATCGGGATATGGCAGCTATTATAGCGCCCCCTAGAGGTTGTTACCCAAAGCACTGAATGGCTTATCGGCCTGACAATTTAGCTACATAACAGCAACAAAGTATCAGTGTATTAACAGACACATTTATTCTTTTAGGAGTCTCGAAAAAATATGTGACCACCTCAACAGGAGATGTGATGGCTAAAACTTCTGTTCTAATAGTCATAACCATCAAACGACTGAAGAAAATGTCAAAAACCCTAAGAAAAAGAAAAACTAAGGACAGTAAGGGTATGTGCACACACACTAATTACGTCCGTAATTGACGGACGTATTTCGGCCGCAAGTCCCGGACCGAACTCAGTGCAGGGAGCCGGGCTCCTAGCATCATAGTTATATACGATGCTAGGAGTCCCTGCCTCGCTGCAGGACAACTGTCCCGTACTGTAATCATGTTTTCAGTACGGGACAGTAGTTCCACGGAGAGGCAGGGACTCCTAGCATCGTACATAAGTATGATACTAGGAGCCCGGCTCCCTGCACTGTGTTCGGTCCGGTACTTGCGGCCGAAATACATCCGTCAATTACGGACGTAATTAGTGTGTGTGCACATACCCTTAGTTTTACTGGTAATTGATTTTATCTCAGGTGGAAATGCCCTTTAAGTGATGTCACCACATCTACAAAGAGCATCTCTCTCTCTCTCTCTCTGGAGGACCCTCCATGTGTTTGCATCATTGATTGATTATAATGAGAGCCATGTAATTCTGCTTTTCACCTGTGGTGGTGCTGCAGGGATATTGAACACTTGCTGCCAGGTTCTCTTTGCTGATCAGCAGTACAACCTGTGATCAGTTTCTTGTATTAGGGTACCCTTCTAATAAAAAGCGCAAAATCCCTTTAATTCCTTAGTGGAGAAGAGTCACGTCCTTGTATATCCAGTGGGAGCGTCCTACGGTGTTTTTTTTTTAATGTACAAAGGTCATATTATAGATATATTGTGTCGTAAAGTTGGGTTATTTTGTTTTATCATAGTACGTGGTGTGTAACTTGTATCTGTATGTGATGTAATTGACAGCCGCCCTCCCGCACTAATGGCATTCTAACCACTTCTGTATTGCGATCATTACTGATTGCGATTGCTGGAGTTCAAGGGTATGTTCACACGCTAAACAAAAAACGGCTGTAAAATTTTGAAGGAAAAACAACTTCCGATTTTCAGCCGTTTTTAAAGCATCAAGCGTATTTTTGCGGACGTTTTTGGAGCTGTTTTTCTATTGAGACAATTAAAACCGGCTCAAGAAGTGACATGCACTTCTTTTTACGGGGCGTTTTTTCCCCGCACCATTTTTTCAAACGGCCGCATAAAAAAAACTCCCCGTCGGAACGAGACGCCGTTTTTCCCATTCAAAATAATGGGTAGATGTTTGGAGGCGTTCAGCCCCCGTATTTTCTGCCGTTTTTCGGGGGTGTTTACTGCCCGAAAAATGGCTAAAAATAAGCCGTGTGAACATACCCTAACAAAGGCGACCAGGGCTGTCCAGTATTAACTGGTTGCAGACGTAAGACGTGTATTCTCGTCATGAGCGGCAGGATCGTGATGAGCATACTCGTGCCCGTGTACTTTGGAGTGGGAAATGGCTGTAATACACAGCCGCAGCCCTGCTCTAACGGTGGAGATCAGGGAAACCTCTGATCTCCGCTGTTATCTTGTTTGGCGCGATTAACGCTAATTGCGGCATTGAAAAGGGAAAGCGTGAAGGTAATGATCCCCTATGGGCAGACAAACTATCAGTACCCTGGCTAATGTATTATCATATACATTATAATTAAAAAATAAAAATCCCCCTCTGAGATAAAAAAAAAAGTAAAATGAATGAGAAAAGTATAAAAACACACAATTTTTTTTACAATAAATAAACTTTATTAAATATAAGTCCCAAAACATTAAGTAATATACACATATTTGCTTTTGTCACGACCATAACAAACTGCACAATAAATATATAGCATCGTTTATGATGATCGGTGTATGCTCTGAAAAAAAAAAAAGAATAAAAACTGCAGCGGAACTGCTTTTTTGCTGAATTTTTTGCCAAAATAAAAATCAATATTATTTCAACAAAAATATAAATCTATCAAAAAAAGTTTCATAAAGCTACGTCAAACAAAAAATAAAAATGTTATGAGCGCCAGGATGCAAAGAGGAAAAATCAAGAAATTGTTCCGCTCCTCAAGGCCAAAATTGGCCCGCCTCTTAATGGGTTAATGCCTTTTAGGACATATATGCCCACATGATCAGTTTGCTCCCGGCTGCACCACTATCGCCCCCCTGCTCAGATTTTCTCTGCCATACATGATTTTTTTGATTTTGGATGTTTTCAGACATTCATAACTATGTCGTACAGTTGCCAATAGCAACCAATCACGTTGCAGCTTTCATTTTAAAAAAGGCCTCTCAAAAAATGGAGCTGAAATCTGATTGGTTGCTATGGGTAACTGAACACTTTTCTCTTACTCTTGCTTGTGTCTAATGACAGCTGAGCTTGGATCCTGAACGTTTAACCCCGGAGACGCTGCAGTGGTTTACAGAGCCCCTAAATGGTTTACAAGGGGCTCTAAGCCTATTTGTGCCCCTGTGATACAATTAGAGTGCCGATGGGTTGCCATGGCAGCCAGGTTCAATGGCCTCTAAAGCTGTCATGTACTAAAGCCTATAAATTTAGTATCACTGTAATTGTATGAACCCGTAGAAAAAAATGATCATGTTTTTTACATGACATGGTGAACTCCGTAAAAACTAAACCAAAAACGCGATGGCGAAACGGCTGTTTTGTCTTTCCATCCCCCAAAAAATTAATAAAAGTGATGCAATACATTATAAAGGGTGCCAATAAAAAATACAACCCGTACGGCTATGTAGACGGAAAAATAGAAAAGTTACAGCTCTTCGCATGCGATGATGGAAAAAAAATAAACAAAATAGTTTGGTCCTTAAAGGGGTTGTTCCACGAAAATCATTTATAACATATCCACAGGATAGATTTCTCTATGATTTCTCAGGGTCTGACTGCTGAGACCCCCACCGATCACAAGAACGAGGATCCCGTGTCCACCATTTGAATGGAGCGTTGGACACGCATGCGCACTACTCAATTTCATTATGGGACTGATGAAAATACTGAGTACAGCCCTGGATAGGTGATCAATTATTTTTGTGGGACAACCCCTTCAATGGCCAAAATAGTCCGGTCACAAAAGGGCTAAAGCGAAAGCTCTAAGCCGTTCAATAAATACGGCGCTTTTTAAAGGGATTGTCCATTTTTTTCTTATAAATAAACCTAATTTAAATCGTGTAGTGACTTGGTGTAACGGGGTGTATAGACCTTGCGAGATTTTTTCAACTAGCTTTATTTCTAAAAAAAAAAAAAAAAGATGGACAGCCCCTTTAAGTCTTGGATCTTTGCCAAGACTGGAATAATTGCCCTTTGGGGAAAAATGATTGCGATCGTATATTTGACATTACCGGGTGAAATGGTTCCAATTCTCGCCGATCATCGCACATGTTTACATTAACAGTAGAAATCATTACGTAGAGATGACTCTCACACAAGATGTTCTGCAGCAGCATTGACCTGACTGTCCATCTTTCCTAACATCAGCCTTGATAAAAATACCCCCTTTCTGAGAATAACCGTCTGCACCCGTCTGGTTATAATTAGGTTGGTAGACACTTGGAGCCTGTGGATTTGCCAGGCTGAGGGCACTATGCCCAGGAAAAGCGAGGCTTCCTCCTGTGAGCAGCAGCAGCAGCAGCACCTCTAGCACCTCCCTCTATGGGATGGACAAGCAGCCAGTGTTGTTGTATATTACGCTCCAGTATTACAGTACAGGCAGCAGTCAGTCTCAGGGCTCCAGCAGACAAAGGTCAGAGGATTGCCGTTGCACAGAACGATTGCCAGCTCAAGGGCACAGGTCAGGAGCATGCATATTATTGTCACACCAGTGGAGGGAGGGGATGTTACGATTAGGGGGGGCAGGGGGACCATGCTACAGCTTTTCTATACAATGAATGCCTATTATACCACCTTTTGTTCTGCGCTACCTAGAAGCTGCTTTTTTTTTTGCGGCTCGCTCCTGTGTACCTGTCACGTTTAACCCCTTACTGGACCATTCATCATCTTCCCATGGACTGCACTTTACAACGAGCAATCAATGGGGTAAAGCAATTTTTTTTTAAAATAAATAAATATATATATATATATATATATATATATATATATATATATATATATATATAAACAGTGCCCCGCATGGCAAGGTCTTGTAAGTACAATAGGAGAGTGTATTGCATGTGGGGTTTACCCATTAGATCAGCAACTGTAGGGTTAAATATAGTGAATGGGTCTTCACGACTGGTCAATCAGCAGATTGTCATGGGCTCTGTAACCTGTGGCTGGACGGGAACTACAAGTCACAGCAAGTCATACCAGGCTAGTGGTGCAGAGGTGTATATGGTCTATCACTACTGGGGGAGATGGGGTTGGAATATGTCATTCTGCGGATCCAAGGTAGTTTTTAATTAAGGATTTTTCAATGATAATGGGGTTTGTTGGTTTGTGCTGGCAGGGGAAGCACGCATCTGCTCTATGGGATGTGTATGTAAAGTGGAATATACATATCCCATCCATAGAGCAGCCCGTATGGACGTGCAAATGTAAACTAACAACCCACGGCAAGGACAGCCCTATAAAATCATGGAGAATCCCTTTAAATACAAGGCACAATTTGCTTGCTATTTAACTTTTTAAATTTGAGTGTTTACCGGGGTTGTCTGGTTTAGTAGAGATCAGAGTTACATGGACAACCTGTTGATTTCAATAAGAAGGGTGTAATGCCTCATTTCTCCTGTGGTGGCGCTGCAGGAAAATTGAACAGTTACTGCCAAGTTCCCCTTCAGATTACAATGATCGTTGGGGACATCATGTGATCAGCCAATTGTTAGGGGACCTTTGTCACAAAAAGGGATTGTCCTAGGGGGACAACCCCTTTAAAGGGTATCTGTTACTAGACATCTGTTACTAGGGTAGTACATTTAACATGGGGGGGGGGGGTCTATATGAAGCCCTAGCAGAGTTGAGCTAACATGAACATTTGTACTAATTAATTTATTCATGGGGGGGGGGGGTACTTTTGCAAAAACTAGACGTCCTCCTGAAGTTCCAACGGGGGAGGGGAGAGTGTGAAAATTTTAGCAAACTCTCTATATAAACAACACCTGACCCCGTCGCTCAGTTTTCCCGGCAGAAGCAATAAGAGGGCTCCAGTGTCTTCACTTCTCTCCTGCTTTGTCTTAGGGCACCATATGAGCGGCTGATAGAGTATGTGGGGTTGAGACCCCCTGCATTGGGGTGGGCAGACATTTAGCCCCTATCTTCTCTACATTAGAATGTGCCATAGATGTATATCCTTGAACGTTATAACACTGATTATAGGTCAACCAGCCTCCCCCCCCCCCCACAAATCTGGAGGAAGATAGGAATTTTTTGCATAATGATTTTTATTAGCCTCTATTTTCCTGGCAGTGGTCCACAGAGGTCCATAGTGTGTGACTCAGGCGCCCTCTTATCGTATTAAAAAAGAGAAATATTATCTTTGTCGGCAGCGCGTCTCCTGATGCACTGCCGACATGATCATAATGTATGGGGACGAGCGATCGGAGTGACGACCGCTCGTCCCCCTCCTTACTTCCGTGTGACAGGAGCAAATGAGCGCCGATCAACGATGTCTCGTTGATCGGCGTTCGCTGCACCGGCCGATTGTCGGCCGGTGTAAAAAGACCTTAAGTGACTTCGATGCCCCTAGAATGTCTGTCACAGATGTCCCACAGAATGCCAGCCACAAATGTTTAACATAGTGCCTGTCACAGATGTCGCTTATAATGCCAGCCACTAATGCTCCCCAGAGTGTCCATCGAAGAGCCTCTCATAGTACCCACCGCAGATGTCCATCATAGTGCCAGCCACAGATATCCCTCATAGTGCCCATCCCAGATGTCCCTCGTAGTGCCAGCCACAGATGTCCCTCATAGTGCCAGCCACAGATGTTCCTCGTGGTGCCAGCCACAGATGTCCCTCGTAGTGCCAGCCACAGATCCCCCAAAGTGCCTACCACAGATCTCTCTAGAGTGCCCGCCGCAGATGACCCTTCTAGTGCCAGCCACAGGTGTCCCTCATAGTTCCTACCACAAATGCCTCCCATAGTGCTTGCCACAGATGCTCTCCACTGCCGTTGCGACAGATGCCCCCCAGAGTGCCAGCCGTAGATGACTCCCAGACTACCAACCACTAGTGCCAGCCACAGATATCCATAAGACCACTGGCCACTCAGATCCCCCATAGTACTAGTCACAGATGCCCCCAACAAACAATCCCTGACACAGAAGACCACTATAGTGCCTGCCACAGATGCCCCCATAATGACCCAGCCTTACCGACCTCTTGTGTTTGGCGTCCACGCCGCCGATGCAGAAACTTACGTCTGTGCTGACATCAGTCACATTGAAGGGAGCAGGTCAGGACCTGTAAGTCTTCGCTGCTTACCTGGATTTTTTTCAATTCCGCCAATCAATTTGGCTGAATTAAAGAAAATTTGTATAAGCAGTAACAGGATTGCGGGTATAGAAGAAATTCCCCACCAGTCGTCTTGAAGGGTAAGACGAGGAGTTAAGTGCCAGGATCTGTTCCTTTGTAAACCGCATAACGACAAGCACGGGGCTTTGCATGAATTTTCTTCGCATTTTGCATGAGCTTGTGATGCTGCAGACGTAAGACGCTCTTTATCTGCATCCCTATACCTGACGTGATAAAAGTTGTGGGTTCCTGTGGGGTGCAGCAGATTAGGACGTATTGTGTTAGGGGGGGGGGGACAATAAGGTTACATTTATGTGGACGAGGACAAGCGATGCAGAGAATTGAAGTCAGGTGGAGAATGTTGGGAAATGGCTGCCGTGATACAGTTTCCTTCCTTAGGTTACAATGTAACTAAATATGGATACAGCGTTCACTAACCATTTAATAAATGTCTTAAGATGGCACGAGACGTGAAGATTTACCCACTCAAAAGAACATCTGTGGACAGATATTTTCTCAAGGGTAATCGCTGTGATCCGACCTTTCTTTCAGATGACAAACAGGAACATGTAGATGTGGTTTACCATGGGACCAGATAGGGGAAATTTAGAGGGGCTGTCCACTTTTTGTTAGAATGGTCTTCCAATAACCTAATTACGGTGTTCTAATTTTTTGGACCCTAGCGATCATCTGGAATCTTCGGTTAAACCCATCAGTAAGTGTTTCATTCTCCTGCAGTGCCTCTACAGGTATAGTAAAGCATTACATGGTGCTCAATCGAATCAATAGGTTGTCCATCTTATGCGTGGGCGTGCCGGGTCCTCCATGGAGAGAAATGCTTTTTGTATCCACTCTCTGCTTTGGCTTATTGCTGGAGGTGCCAAATGAGAGACCTCCCTCTATTAACCCTAAAATGCCTTATTAAGGTATTTCAAAATGGGGTTTCCTTGAGTTGAGATGAGTGAGAGTATGATTTTGTATTTTAAGGATTCAGGAGTGTTGGGCCTTCCAAATTTCTTTTTGTATTTCCTCTCATCTCCAATACAACAAATGGTTGGATAAAGATCAGTGTTATTTTCAATCGATGTAAAAGATTCTAGAAAGCCTATTTTTTCAGGCCCCTTGTCACCCTCATCTATTAGTCAGAATGGCGAGTAGTAAAATCTCTCTCGCTCAGGAGAATCCAGCACATCCATGCATAACACAAACAGCCTATTGGTTTAATTGGGCACCATGTAATGCTTCATTTCCCCTTTAGAGGCACTGCAGGAGAATTGAACACTTACTAATGGGTTTCCTGATTACTAGGGTCTGATAATCTATGCATTCAATAAGAACTGTGTAATACTTCATGTGCCCTGTGGTGGCGCTGCAAGGAAACTGAACACCTGCTAATAGGTTCACGACAGATTACAGCTAATCGCTGGGGGTCCCAGCATCCGGACATACTGTAATCAGCTTATTGTTGATAGACCCTTCTACCAGTTTCCATCAGTCCCATAGGCTTTGAGTGGAGTGGCAGTGCTCATGCTCGACCAGCGATCATGCTTTCATCGACTATCCTGTGAAGAGGTGATAAATGTATTTTGTGGGAAAACCCCTTTAAGAACAAGTGGGAGGCTGACGTAGGACTTTTGAGCAAAGAGGTATAAAACTTTAAATAGCGACACAGAACTTGTCGACTCCGAAGTTTTTGCATTCTGTAGAGTGGAGTTAGGGCCGTATTTACAGTTGCTGACTTAGGCACCCAGACTTAAAGGGGTTGCGAATTTTAGAAAACCCATTTTCATACACCCTATGAGGGAATTCTGAGTTAACAGAAGGGGGGTCCCCTGTTCAGGATCCTCATCTCTTGGTCAGCGTGGAGAGTGGTCACAAAGAGTGTCTCTCTCTCTGGAGGACCTGTCCTGTCCTGTATTACACAGCCAACCTATTGATATGAATAGACACTGTGTAATATTTTATATCTCCTGTGATGGCGCTGCAGGGAAATTGAACAATTACTGCTAGGTATCCCCACAAATAACAACTGATCGCCGGGAGTCCCAGAAGATGGCCACTTTGTGATCAGCTTATTGTCAATGGAGCAAGTAGGAGTTGTCCAAAGTGGAGATCCCCTCTAAAAGATGAAATCTTATGGAAATTCCACATCGGTCAACAACTTTGAAGTAGCTATCATTTTGTTTCGACCAATTTTGACTAGGAAAACTCTAACACAAAATTAAGACGATCCTTATAGAAGATGTTTTCTACTGTTGGATACCCCATAAAAACTCTACATCTTTGCTCTGGAGGAGCCATTAAAGTTTTCCTAGGGGCACATATCTCTGTCTCGCAGTGCAATACAACATCGGATTGAATGGAGAGTGACTTCTTCACCGATACCCAGGATGTGAATACTTCGACTCATTCTTGGGACCATTGTAATCTGTGGGGAAACCTGGCATTGTGTTCAATTAGCCTACAGCGCCACCACAAGGGAAATGAAGTATTACACGGTCCATTCATATCAATGTGTCTATATAATGCAGAACAGGGCAGGTCCTCCAGAAAGAGAGTCGCTCTTTGTAACCGCTCTTCCCTTTGGCCGAGAGATGAGGATCCTGAACAGAGGACCCCGCTCTATTCACTCCGAATTCCCTAATAGGGTGTATGAATTATTTTTTTCTAAACGCCTTCAAAACCCTGACACTTATACAGACAGAAGATGCCATTAAGATCTCTTAGAGACCTGGATAGGAACTTCTATGGCGATCTGTAATGGCGGCCATTAGTAGTCACTTTCAGCAGTCTGACTCCAAGTGACGTCACTGCGGCAGGTATTATTCGGCCTCCATGTTCATGTGACGTCATCCTTATGGATGACACAGCATTAGATATAAGTTTTGAAGCAATACATATAATGATGGGATGACACGCGACCCAAAATATATTGCCTCTTTGGGATTAAGGGTCCCAGAAATTATACCCTGGTATTTGACGTTTCCTGAATGTCTCAGCTTTATAAAGGAGAATACCAGTCAAGTTCATCTGTTTATGTGCAATTGGCAAATTAAGCTTTGCTTTCTAATTATTGTCATAATCCGTGAAGTAATGAGCACGTTCTCCAAGTCTCCCGATGCTGTAAGATTTCCAGAGAAAGTCCCAAGGGTCTTATCTGTGCCCGATTACTGTGTCCAAGAAACAGATCTCCCTTCTGAGCCGCCTCTACCGTTGTCTCATATTCCACCAATCAGTGAAGCTTCCCTTATGTAATAATCATAATTAACCTATTAATTACTGGTTATTATAGGAAGTTCCTGCAGTCACTATGGGGCCTGTAAAATTGGCCCCATTCTTCTCCTCATGGGTAAGAACAACTTACCAAGGGCTACTCCTCTCCAGGCACAGCAAAATTAGCAGATGGATCCAAAGGTCATGGGGCCCAAGGGGTGTAGCTATGGGGGGGGGGGAATAGGTGCACCAGGACCCTAGTCCTTGAGAGGGCCCAAAAGCCCCTATGCAACATAAGAAGACACCAGGAGTGTATGAGGTACCAAACGGAGAGTAGTGAACGAGCCGAGTCAAACCAGGAGTGTACGAGGTACCAAACGCAGAGCAGGAGAGTAGTCAGTAAGCCAGGGTCTATATGGAGCAGAGGACAAAAGTACAAGCAGCAACAGCAGAGCCAGGAAATGGACAGAATCACAGGCAAAGGAGGAGCAGGAAGTGAAGGTATAAATAGAGGGCGGGAGCTAGCTCCGTCTGGTCAGGCTGTGATAGGCTCTCCCACTCCTCAGCCTCCCAGCCTGATTGGTAGAAGGAGGGGTCACTCGATCAGACTTAGGAGCAGGTGCAGACTGACTAACCACGGGCGTCGACACAGAAGCTGTGTCTGGCAGATCCTTTACAGTACCCCCCTTTTATGAGGGGCCACTGGACCCTTTCTAGGTGGACCTGGCTTATTGGGGAACCGAAGATGGAACCTCCTGAGCAATACTGCAGCGTGAACATCCCGGGCGGGTACCCAAGTCCTCTCCTCAGGCCGGTATCCTCTCCAATGGACCAGGTACTGGAGAGGGCCTTGGACCATCCTGCTGTCCACAATATTGGCCACCTCGAATTCTACCCCTTCAAGGGTGAGAACAGGGACCGGAGGATTCCTCAAGGGAGCCAAGGACGGGGAGCAGCGTTTCAGGAGGGAGGCATGAAACACGTTGTGTATTCGGAAAGACGGGGGTAACTCCAGTCGGAAGGAGACAGGGTTAAGGACTTCAATTACCTTGTACGGCCCTATATACCGGGGAGCAAACTTTTTAGACGGGACTTTAAGGCGCAAATTTTTTGAAGACAGCCACACCAGATCCCCGACCACAAACAAGGGGTTAGCAGAACGTCTTCTATCTGCCTGAGTCTTTTGTATGCTCTGGGACGCCTCTAGGTTCTTCTGAACCTGGGCCCAGACTGTGCACAGTTCCCGATGAACGACATCTACCTCAGGATTGTTGGAACCACCAGGTGAAACGGAGGAGAACCGTGGATTAAACCCAAAATTACAGAAAAAGGGGGAGACCCCTGACGAGTTACTGACCCGGTTATTAAGGGAAAATTCAGCGAGGGAAATGAAGGAGACCCAATCATATTGACAGTCAGAGATAAAACACCTTAAATATTGTTCTAGAGACGGATTAGTCCTCACGGTTTGGCCATTAGTTTCAGGATGGAAGGCCAAGGAGAAGGACAGATCAATCTCCAACTTTTTACAGAAGGCTCTCCAAAACAATGAAACAAATTGTACCTCTCTGTCAGAAACAATATTGACAGGAACCCCGTGGAGAACTACCCTGGTCCCTGACACAACTATGGACCCCCTTGAGACCCTGGCTCAGCAAATGCAGGGCCTCTCCCTACAGGTCCAAGCCCTGGCTCAGAGGGGCGACCAGCATGATGCTAACCTGGTAGTGCCCCCCACCTCACCTCTTGAACCCCACCTCATGTTGCCTCACCTTTTTCTCCTTGCGGGAGAGTTGTAAGCTCTATTTTCGTCTAAAGCCCCACTCCTCAGGTTCTGAGAGCCAGCGAGTGGGTATAATTATGTCCCGGCTCCAGGACGGGCCCCAAGAATGGGCCTTCTCCTTGGCTCCCAACGCCCCTGAACTTTCCTCTGTTGACCTTTTTTTTTCTGCTCTCGGGCTCATATATGTAATGCCGGGGTAGGGAGACAGACAGGTGAGCCCTAATCTACCCGCCACTCAGTCCCTACCTACTTGCAACGGCCCGTCCTAGGCGACGGCGTACAACTGGGCGACGGTCCCTGCGCTCACTATGTGCACGACAGACAAACAGACTGTAAAGGATCTGCCAGGCACAGCTTCGGGGTTAACTCCCATATGTAATCAGTCTGCACCTGAATCTACGTCTCTGAGACTGACTCCATCTTCCACCACTCAGGATGGCAGGCTTAGGAGTGGGAGAGCCTATCGCAGTCTGGCCAGACGGAGCTAGCTCCCGCCCTCTGTCTATTTATACCTGCCTTTCCTGTTCCTCCTTTGCTTGTGATTCTTCTTGTGTGGTTTCCTGGCCCAGCTACAGCTCCTAACTATTTGATCCTGCTCCATACTGACCCTGGCTTACTGACTACTCTCCTGCTCTGCGTTTGGTACCTCGTGCACTCCTGGTTTGACTTGGCTCGTTCACCACTCTGGTTGCTCACGGTGTTGCCGTGGGCAACTGCCCCTTTCCCTTTGCTTTGTATTCCCTTGTATGTTTGTCTCGTGCACTTACTGAGCATAGGGACCGCCGCCCAGTTGTACCTCGTCGCCTAGGGCGGGTCGTTGCAAGTAGGCAGGGACAGAGTGGCGGGTAGATTAGGGCTCACTTGTCCGTTTCCCTACCCCCCGTCGTTACACAGACAAGGTACACAGAAGCTAGGGGAAAGGGGCAGTTGCCCACGGCAACACCGTGAGCAACAAGAGTAGTGAACGAGCCGAGTCAAACCAGGAGTGTACGAGGTACCAAACGCAGAGCAGGAGAGTAGTCAGTAAGCCAGGGTCTATATGGAGCAGAGGACAAAAGTACAAGCAGCAGCAGCAGAGCAAGGAAACAGACAGAATCACAGGCAAAGGAGGAGCAGGAAGTGAATGTATAAATAGACAGAGGGTGGGAGCTAGCTCCGTCTGGCCAGGCTGTGATAGGCTCTCCCACTCCTCAGCCTCCCAGCCTGATTGGTAGAAGGAGGGGTCACTCGATCAGACTTAGGAGCAGGTGCAGACTGACTAACCACGGGCGTCGACACAGAAGCTGTGTCTGGCAGATCCTTTACAGCTTGGCTAGACGAAATGGCTTACAAATAAAATCGTAATTTTTTTCAAGGTTTAAAGAGGCTCTGTCACCAGATTTTGCAGCCCCTATCTGCTATTGCAGCAGATCGGCGCTGCAATGTAGATTACAGTAACGTTTTTATTTTTAAAAAACGAGCATTTTTGGCCAAGTTATGACCATTTTCGTATTTATGCAAATGAGGCTTGCAAAAGTACAACTGGGCGTGTTGAAAAGTAAAAGTACAACTGGGCGTGTATTATGTGCGTACATCGGGGTGTGTTTACTACTTTTACTAGCTGGGCGTTGTGTATAGAAGTGTCATCCACTTCTCTTCACAACGCCCAGCTTCTGGCAGTGCAGCACTGTGACGTCACTCACAGGTCCTGCATCGCGTCGGCACCAGAGGCTACACTTGATTCTGCAGCAGCATCAGCATTTGCAGGTAAGTAGCTACATCGACTTACCTGCAAACGCCGATGCTGCTGCAGAATCATCTGTAGCCTCTGGTGCCGACGCGATGCAGGACCTGTGAGTGACGTCACAGTGCTGCACTGCCAGAAGCTGGGCGTTGTGAAGAGAAGTGGATGACACTTCTATACACAACGCCCAGCTAGTAAAAGTAGTAAACACGCCCCGATGTACGCACATAATACACGCCCAGTTGTACTTTTACTTTTCAACACGCCCAGTTGTACTTTTGCAAGCCTCATTTGCATAAATACGAAAATGGTCATAACTTGGCCAAAAATGCTCGTTTTTAAAAAATAAAAACGTTACTGTAATCTACATTGCAGCGCCGATCTGCTGCAATAGCAGATAGGGGCTGCAAAATCTGGTGACAGAGCCTCTTTAAGGGTTGACGGCTTTACAAATGTGTGGGAAACATGAATTTAGCCAACTCCCTTATATATACTCATCAGAAGCCCCTTGGTTAGCACGCCGACAGCACACCGCTGACATCCAGGAATGAGCCGGAGATGGAGGGTCATGTAACACAACCGGTTCATCATTGAAACATACCGCACATGCGCTAGTTTAATGGATGTCAATTCCTTGATTGCTCCTATTATTGAGCAGACAAAGAACGGACTGTGTCTCTCTCCTCTCTGTCTAATAGAGACTGTCTAATGTAAATAGAGAGAGAGAAATGCTGTATATGGGACAGTCTCTCTACTCTCTGACTCTCTATATTAGACAGAGGGACCCTCTCATATACTGGGAGGAGAGCAACTCTCTCATATACGCGTGACAAAGTATTAAATTCAAAAGCACGAAGGTCCAATCAGAATTTGATGCGCCCCTCGTAAGAACCCTGATTCTGGACTCCAATGATAAAAGCAAAAACAAAAGTTTGAGACGGCACTCCAAGATGTAAATATGAAAAAGGAGGGCTGAAGTATCGCTGCATGGGTGAACAATATACCTTTTACATGCGGTCTGAAACGTTAGATTTGCTGTCTCACATACAATGTCTCCCTCCCTCCTGTCTTTACATCAGACAGCCTTTGTACCTCGGTGTTCTTGGGTGTGGGGTATTACTCCATGTCCTTCATACCTATATGCAGTCCCATGGGCCCCAGGGCAAATTTGCACATGACCCCCCCCCCCCCAGTTGCACGGGCCCCAGTGGTGTTGCGAGTCTCAAAGACAACATAGCTACAAGAAAATATTCTGATAGTATTAAATAAGGAACAGACAATACTGCCACACCACAACCAAATAAACGAAATAATACCACCATACAGTTACTAAATGATACCGCCACACCATGACTACATATTATACCTATATAATAAAACCTATAGTATTATAGTAGTTATATTCTTGTATATAGGAGGCAGTATTATAGTAGTTATATTCTTGTATATAGGGGGCAGTATTATAGTAGTTATATTCTTGTATATAGGAGGCAGTATTATAGTAGTTATATTCTTGTATATAGGGGGCAGTATTATAGTAGTTATATTCTTGTATATAGGAGCAGTATTATCGTTGTTATATTCTTGTATATAGGGGCAGTATTATAGTAGTTATATTCTTGTATATAGGGGGAGTATTATAGTAGTTATATTCTTGTATATAGGAACAGTATTATAGTAGTTATATTCTTGTATATAGGAGCAGTATTATAGTAGTTATATTCTTGTATATAGGGGGCAGTATTATAGTAGCTATATTCTTGTATATAGGAGCAGTATTATAGCAGTAATATTCTTGTATATAGGAGCAGTATTATAGTAGTTATATTCTTGTACATAGGGGCAGTATTATAGTGGTTATATTCTTGTATATGGGAGCAGTATTATGGTAGTTATATTCTTGTATATAGAGGGCAGTATTATAGTCGTTATATTCTTGTATATAGGGGGCAGTATTATAGTAGTTATATTCTTGTATATAGGAGTAGTATTATAGTAGTTATATTCTTGTATATAGGGGCAGTATTATAGTAGTTATATTCTTGTATATAGGGGCAGTATTATAGTAGTTATATTCTTGTATATAGGGGGCAGTATTATAGTAGTTATATTCTTGTATATAGGGGCAGTATTATAGTAGTTATATTCTTGTATATAGGGGCAGTATTATAGTAGTTATATTCCTGTATATAGAAGGCAGTATTATAGTAGTTATATTCTTGTATATAGGGGCAGTATTATAGTAGTTATAGTCTTGTATATAGGAGGCAGTATATAGTAGTTATATTCTTGTATATAGGGGCAGTATTCTAGTAGTTATATTCTTGTATATAGGAGGCTGTATTATAGTAGTTATATTCTTGTATATAGGAGCAGTATTATAGTAGTTATATTCTTGCATATAGGGGCAGTATTATAGTAGTTATATTCTTGTATATAGGAGCAGTATTATAGTAGTTATATTCTTGTATATAGGGGCAGTATTATAGTAGTTATATTCTTGTATATAGGAGGCTGTATTATAGTAGTTATATTCTTGTATATAGGAGCAGTATTATAGTAGTTATATTCTTGCATATAGGGGCAGTATTATAGTAGTTATATTCTTGTATATAGGAGCAGTATTATAGTAGTTATATTCTTGTATATAGGGGCAGTATTATAGTAGTTATATTCTTGTATATAGGAGCAGTATTATAGTAGTTATAGTATTGTATATAGGGGCAGTTTTATAGTAGATATATTCTTGTATATATGGTCAGTATTATAGTAGTTATATTCTTGTATATAGGGGGCAGTATTATAGTAGTTATATTCTTGTACATTGGGGGCAGTATTATAGTAGTTATATTCTTGTATATAGGGGCAGTATTATAGTAGTTCTATTCTTGTATATAGGGAGCAGTATTATAGTAGTTATATTCTTGTATATAGGGGGCAGTATTATAGTAGTTATATTCTTGTACATTGGGGGCAGTATTATAGTAGTTATATTCTTGTATATAGGGGCAGTATTATAGTAGTTATATTCTTGTATATAGGAGGCAGTATTATAGTAGTTATATTCTTGTATATAGGGGCAGTATTATAGTAGTTATAGTCTTGTATATAGGGGCAGTATTATAGTAGTTATATTCTTGTATATAGGGGGCAGTATTATAGTAGTTATATTCTTGTACATTGGGGGCAGTATTATAGTAGTTATATTCTTGTATATAGGGGCAGTATTATAGTAGTTATATTCTTGTATATAGGGAGCAGTATTATAGTAGTTATATTCTTGTATATAGGGGGCAGTATTATAGTAGTTATATTCTTGTATATAGGGGCAGTATTATAGTAGTTATATTCTTGTACATAGAGGGCAGTATTATAGTAGTTATATTCTTGTACATAGAGGGCAGTATTATAGTAGTTATATTCTTGTATATAGGGGCAGTATTATAGTAGTTATATTCTTGTATATAGGGGCAGTATTATAGTAGTTATATTCTTGTATATAGGAGGCAGTATTATAGTAGTTATATTCTTGTATATAGGGGGCAGTATTGTAGTAGTTATATTCTTGTATATAGGGGCAGTATTATAGTAGTTATATTCTTGTATATAGGAGGCAGTATTATAGTAGTTATATTCTTGTATATAGGGGGCAGTATTGTAGTAGTTATATTCTTGTATATAGGGGGCAGTATTGTAGTAGTTATATTCTTGTATATAGGGGCAGTATTATAGTAGTTATATTCTTGTATATAGGGGCAGTATTATAGTAGTTATATTCTTGTATATAGGGGCAGTATTATAGTAGTTATATTCTTGTATATAGGAGGCAGTATTATAGTAGTTATATTCTTGTATATAGGGGGCAGTATTGTAGTAGTTATATTCTTGTATATAGGGGCAGTATTATAGTAGTTATATTCTTGTATATAGGGGCAGTATTATAGTAGTTATATTCTTGTATATAGCGGCAGTATTATAGTAGTTATATTCTTGTATATAGGAGGCAGTATTATAGTAGTTATATTCTTGTATATAGGGGCAGTATTATAGTAGTTATATTCTTGTATATAGGGGCAGTATTATAGTAGTTATATTCTTGTATATAGGGGCAGTATTATAGTAGTTATATTCTTGTATATAGGGGGCAGTATTGTAGTAGTTATATTCTTGTATATAGGAGGCAGTATTATAGTAGTTATATTCTTGTATATAGGGGGCAGTATTGTAGTAGTTATATTCTTGTATATAGGGGCAGTATTATAGTAGTTATATTCTTGTATATAGGGGCAGTATTATAGTAGTTATATTCTTGTATATAGGGGGCAGTATTATAGTAGTTATATTATTGTATATAGGGGGCAGTATTATAGTAGTTATATTCTTGTATATAGGAGCAGTATTATAGTAGTTATATTCTTGTATATAGGGGCAGTATTATAGTAGTTATATTCTTGTATATAGAGGGCAGTATTATAGTAGTTATATTCTTGTATATAGGGGGCAGTATTATAGTAGTTATATTCTTGTATATAGGAGCAGTATTATAGTAGTTATATTCTTGTATATAGGGGGCAGTATTATAGTAGTTATATTCTTGTATATAGGGGGCAGTATTATAGTAGTTATTTTCTTCATATGGGCGTATTATGGCTCTGTGTAATCTGAGTATACCTGGACTCTAGAAATGCAGTTGCATAGAAAAATCTGCACTTCTTTTAGCTTGCATCCTACTTGGAGAATGACAGAACAGAGATGTGGGCCCCATCCCCTGCTCTGGTATGCTGGTAATTTATATACTTTTTTATATTTAGGTGCTTTTTTCTTGTTATTCTATAAATAGACTCCTTTTCTTCCCTGGGTTTATAGACTCTACGCTGCTGGGTGTTTTGTAAAAGCTTGCACACAAGTGGTATTTTATTATAGCGGCAGTATTACATGTGTAAATGAGGATTAAAGATTTAATATAAAGTATCTGAAGTTGGAAATCTGTGTGGGTTTTCTGTGAAGGCCAGGTTGGCTCCCAAGGGCAATACTAGTGGCCCATTTAGGCCCTGTTCACTCAAAGTTTTTTGACGCGGAAAGCGTTTTGGAAAAACACGCCAAAAAACGTCCGAAAATGCCTCCCATTGATTTCAATGGGAGGCGGAGGAGTTTTTTTTCCCGCGAGCGATAAAAAATGTTTGCGCTAAAGTGAAGCGACATGCCCTATCAATGGGAGGCAGAGAAAGCGTATTTTGCGGCAAACGGCATGCAGACAGATCAAAATCTGCCTCAAAATTCCAAACAGAATTTTGAGGCTGAATTTTCCATGTGAACATAACCTTAAAGGGACAGTAAACCTGCAGTCTGTCTTCTATCTAGTTGATGTGCAGTTTAATCTCTGCTATATATTGTTCTCTGTTACCAGCCATTTCAACCTGGGGACACAATGACTGTGGTTTTCTTCAATTAGATGACTGACAAGGAGAGCAGAAAACGTCCTGTCCCTACGATACATACTTTTTTTCGTATCTTTAGTGCTGAGAACCAGGGCCTGAATATAGGGCACACAGGGGCACATGCCACCTTGAGGATCTCAGGATGCCTCCACCACCTATTGCCCACAATGGCAGATCATCATATGGGCGGATCCGGCGGCCGTCGGGGCTCAAGGCTCCCAGGCGGCCCGAAGCGTGAAGAATTGTAAAAATCACTGAGACAATTATGCAGCGCGCTAGATAGAGGAGGAGGGACCCGCATCTGTCTGACATTTATGACATATTCTGTGGATATGTCATAAATGTCCCTCATGGGGAAAACCCCTTTAAAGTGTAAATAAACTTCTAAAAAGATTCTGACATGTCATAGTGAAATGTCAGAAGTTTTGATCGGGCACTGAGACCCCCACCGATCGCTAAAACAAAGTGGCAGAAACGCTCAGGTGACCGCTGTGCCGCTTTTGTTTCTGATCTGCTTATCTCGGGAAGCCGAGCAAGCGGTATACGGATGTACACCACTCCGAGGAGTGCCGCTTCATTTTATCGATTGGTGAGGGTCCCAGCGCTTAGACCCCCACCGATTAAAAGTACTGACCTATCACTATGACCTGTCAAAAGTTTAGTTACACTTTAAAGAGAGGTGTTACAAGTTTTATTATTATTATTATTTTCTTTAATAAAACAGTCTATCAGTGTGTTTGGTGCAACTTTCTAAATACTTTTTATTAAAAATGATTTTTACTTTTTGAGATACAGCTGCTTAGTATCCTGTATACAGAGCAGCTGTACCTAGTGCTAAAACCTGTATCCGTCAGGTCAGCAGCACTGACGGATACAGTGTCAGCGGGTTGGGGGGGGGTTGAATTGCGTGTGAGGGGGAAGGAGGGGGCCCAAGTTGTGTCAACAGCCCAGGGCCCATGGTACACTTAATCCGCCACTCATTGCCCAGGCCAGTTTCTCCGATCCGCCCCGTCTAGCATTATGCTATGTAGTAAAATGGTATAATCCGGCACACATATGGAACTGGTGGGATGCTGGATTATCGGATTTTCCACATTAGTGAAGTTATAAAATATTGATTTGCCAAATCCTTACTGGTTATCCATCCCTAGCAACAAAAGAACATCGGACTATTAGCGATTTCTTATTCATTTACAATTGGGAATGCATCAGAGAACCCTATTAAACTGGATGTCTCACGACAAGAACCCCTGTCCATATGCTCTATTGGGACATATAGACCTCATAGAGGGGGTCCCCATCTCGGGAGCAGCTCTGTTGCACCCGTCGTGTCTATATATTACATTAATGGCCATTCGAAAGGGCGGCATTTACCCTGCAGCAGGCATAGAGACGCCATACCCGCTAGCTGCTTTTTAAAAAGGCGTTGTCGACATGAGATATCTCTATGAATTTGTTCTGTTTTCTGATTTGATAAATGATATTTTTCTGGCCACCACTAGGGGGAGCTCACTGCATATGGATTTGTACAGCTAGTACGGAATTCAATCGGATATGTATAAATCTGTATGCAGTGAGCTCCCCCTAGTGGTGGCTGCCGTAGCTGCTATGACAATGTCACAGGAAGCAGGGGAAGCAGTTCAGTGCTGGCCTCCTCCTACTTGGGCCCTTAAGTCATTGCCCTTCCTCTACCTTAGATATGCTTCTGCTTCAGGCTGTGTCAACGGTGTATTGAGGAAAGATGGCAGCAACAGCGACTCCTACTTTTAAACCGAGGCATTACAATAAAAACATTAGATTAGGGATTTTAACTATTCCAACTTTTCCAAATTATGCAACAATTTCCATATGAATTTTAATAACTTGGGAAATGACATGATGTTTGTGTCTCCATTCACATCCAAAGCTGCATTTACATTTCTTGAGGTTTCCAGGGGGCAGTGCATTGTGGGACCTCAGTTGTCAGTTACACATTTAGAGGGGTGGAGCTAAAGCAATGTCTGTTTCCGACCACCAGATGCCTGATTGCAGCTCTAGATGTGAATGGAGCACAAAACATGATGTAACTCAAAATCCGTAAATAGAAAATAAAGTAGTTATTCAACTCTTTATTATATTTTTTGTTTACTCCAGACTTCGTGTTTCCATTATTCTGAGAGACACAATTTAATCAGATGATTTTTTTGATGGATGAATGTATTGACTTTTCTTTGGGGAAGCATTTTGTGGCGGACATCTTGCCTCAGGCACTTCCTGTAATTACTTGATGACCCACTTATATAATTATCATTGATTGCGGTGTGGATAAAGCAATAGAAAAGACAATTTACTGTAATTGATGGAGAGAAATTATTGACAGGAGGGACTGCGGCCTCGTCCAGTACCCCCTGACGACCATTTTCATTCCTCCAGAGGGCCGGTGGCCATCTTTATTCCTTATATTATGTATATGGTCAGTCTAACTGGGACCAGAGCCGACCTGCCCATTTTGATCCTCTCGTATGGAGGATTTAGGCCACGTGCACACTTTGCGTATTTTGCTGTAGAAAATACGCACCAAAACCGCAGCAAGACGCAGGAAATTCCCTGGTAAAAACCGCACCTAATCGTGCGTTTTTCGGTGTGGTTTTTACAGTTTCAGATACAATTCGCAAGCGGAAACGCAAGATAAATTGACATTCTGCGAATTCTAAAAAACGCACCGCAGGTCAATTTCCGTCCTGAATAATAACGCAGCGTGTACATGAGATTTCCTGGAATCTCATTGACTATGCGGATTTACCGCACGCAAATCTGCGCGTCAAAACATGCACGTAATAAGCATCGTGTGTATTGAGCATTAGGGTGGGAGAAGGTTCCAGTTTTTGGTTATACATTGACTTTAAGGGGTTAATATATATAATAATCCCGCTTGCCCTTCTTGCGCTCTGTACAAGTTGTTACTGCTTATTTTCCACATGGTAGAATGCCCAGCGAGCGCGCCGTGAGCTAGAAGACGAGAGCGGCTGCTGAGGCCGCCGCTAATTACAGATTCATGCAATTACCTCATCAACATCATCAAGGAAAGAATGTTCAACACATTCCAATGTCAGGCCGCCGCCAGTTACCAGATGACCGATCACGCCAAAGCAAACCGGATCACCGACATTTTTTGGCTTCTATCAGTCACTTAAGAAAGCTTAAAAATATCACAAGAAAAAAAAAAAAGCCCCTTCTATGAAATTCTATTCAGGAAATATCTGCTTCTGGGAAAGCTGGGTTATAAACATACTTGCGAACATATGAAAATACAGACACCAGCACAACTAAATACAGACCCAAGACAAGACCCCTTAATAAATACAGACCATAGACCAGACCCCCTAAATGCAAACCACAGACCAGGCCCCCTAAATAAATACAGACACCAGACCCCTAAACTAACACAGACCCCTAGACCAGACCCACTAAATAAATACAGACCCTAGAACATACCCATTAAATTTTTTTCCGATCCTCTCCCTGTTCCTGCAGCCCTCTTCACTCTCGGGTGCTGAGTTGGCAAATATGGTTAAATCTAATATGGCCGGCCCATACCTCTCAACCGTTCCGGATTCAGCGCAATAGTCCTGGATTCCAGGCGGTGGCCCGATGTATGTCCCGCTGTCATCTGTATCTGCGTCCTTAGGATGCAGATACAGTTTAACCCAATACTGAAGCAGGGAACCATCAGCTCCCTGCTTCAGAATTAGTTCAGAGCCGAGGAGCAGAGGAAGCTCCTCCGCTCGCCAAGGACTCACCGGGCACAGCTCTACTGTAAGCGCTGTGCTCGGGAGCGCCCTTGATGTCACTGTCCATACATGGACAGTGATGTGAGTGGCTACTGATTGAGCGGAATCCCCGTTATCGATGATCTGGCCAGGGATTTCATGTATATGGACATTGACGTCAGGGGATTGGAATCCCTGCCTGGAGTCGGCATCAGGGCTTCCCTCTAGGAGTGAACTTTCCAACCTATCCTCTGGCTGGAGATTCCGCTCCTACATTACTATAATAATAGCGCTAGTTTTAAAACATAACGGAAATTTGCGATAGTTCTCTACGTGCTTATTTCAACAATCCAGTTTAAGTGTCTTTAAATACAGTTCAGGGGATCAGTTGGCAGCGTTTGGCAGACACACAAATGTCAAGATTAGGCAGCCCCTTTTTAGATGCTGCCACAGTGCCCTCTATAGATACTGCCACAGTGCCCTCTGTAGATACTGCCACAGTGCCCTCTGTAGATACTGCCACAGTGCCCTCTGTAGATACTGCCACAGTGCCCTCTGTAGATACTGCCACAGTGCCCTCTATAGATACTGCCACAGTGCCCTCTGTAGATACTGCCACAGTGCCCTCTGTAGATACTGCCACAGTGCTCTCTGTAGATAATTCCACAGTGCCCCTGTAGATACTGCCACAGTGCCCTCTGTAGATGCTGCCACCGTGCCCTCTGTAGATGCTGCCACAGTGCCCTCTGTACTTAATGCCACAGTGCCCTCTGTACTTAATGCCACAGTGCCCTCTGTAGATAATGCCGCAGTGCCCTCTGTAGATGCTGCCACAGTGCCCTCTGTAGATGCTGCCACATTGCCCTCTGTAGATGCTGCCACCGTGCCCTCTGTAGATGCTGCACAGTGCCCTCTGTAGATGCTGCCACAGTGCCCTCTGTAGATGCTGCCACAGTGCCCTCTGTAGATGCTGCCACAGTGCCCTCTGTAGATGCTGCCACAGTGCCCTCTGTAGATGCTGCACAGTGCCCTCTGTAGATGCTGCACAGTGCCCTCTGTAGATGCTGCACAGTGCCCTCTGTAGATGCTGCCACAGTGCCCTCTGTAGATGCTGCCACAGTGCCCTCTGTAGATGCTGCCACAGTGCCCTCTGTAGATGCTGCCACAGTGCTCTCTGTAGATGCTGCCACAGTGCCCTCTGTAGATGCTGTCATAGTATCCTCTGTAGATAATGCCACACACACCCCCAGTAGATAGCTCCATTGGGACTCCCTCTTGGAGTAAAATGCCCAGCCAGAGCATTGCCGACGCTTTGGCTAGGGATTCCTCTGCTGGAGGAGCCCCTGACATCCCTGTCCATACATATATCGCTAGTAGCGCTCCTACTGGGACTCCAGCTGTGCTCCTGACATCACTGTCCAGCTCTGGGGTAGTCCTAGACATTGCTGTCCATATGTGGACAGCGATGTCAGGGGATTCCACAGAGTCCCGGAGCAGAGCCTATAGTAATGGCTTTGTGTCCCGCAGGCCGCAGATGACAGCTTCAGGGTCCGCATGCGGACCGCGGGCCATGTGCTTGAGACCCCTGGTATAAGGGAAGCTAGGCGGGCATTATACTATATGGGGTCAGTTATGGGGCATTATATGATCTGGGGGCATCTGTGTTGGCTTTATACTGTATGGGGGCATTATACTGTGTGGGCTGAACTGGGTTGTCCCTGTTTGTGATACTTGAAAGTTGGGAGGTATAAATATACGGTTGCCCTCCTGGTTTTCCCAAACTCCTGAATGGTAAATCTGCCTAGTTGTTCGATGATACATTTCCCGTTCCCATATCACCGCATAACTAGGTAAGTTTGCCTGTCAGGAGTCTGGGAAAGCTGGTGACATTCCCTGTGGAGTCTCTAATGACTATTTACTATGGTATACAACCTTCACAGACATAGATATCATCTTGAGGCCAACTAGGCCGAAGCAGAAAATCCCTTGCATCAAGGGAGGGGTGTCATAGACCCGAAGGCCGGGTTCCCACGTAGCGTATTCTGCGCGGAAATTCCGCAGCATTTACGGTAGCAGCAAAGCGAATGAGATTTAGTAAATCTCATGCCCACGCTGCGGAATAAAAACGCAGAGTAAACGTAAAATTGACCTGCGGTGCAAAATTTTAATCCGTAGCATGTCAAATTATGCTGCATTTTCATTGCTTTTCTGTTGCGGGCTTTCCCCGTTGAATTCAATGGGGATGTAAAACCCGCAACAGAGAGCCAAGTGTTGTGACTTTTGTGGCAGATTCGCAGCGATTCCGCCGCAAAATTCGCAACTCAGAATAAAAAAAAATTCATACGTACCCAGAACTCCCTGCCTTTTCCTGTAGTCCAACCACGTGGGTTGACATTTCATCTCATGTGAATGCTGCAGCCAATCACAGGCAGCAGCGGTCATGTGGACTGTAGTGTCATCAAGGGAGGCCGGACCTGACAGCCACGGAGGGATGCGTCACCATGACAACAGCCTAGGTAAGTATGGACGTTTTTTTTTATCTTATTGCTACGCTGCTTACCGCAGCGGAATTTCTGGCTAAAAAAACACACCACAATGTGGTGCGGTTTTACGGACGGAATGTGCTGGGGTTTCCAGGTCGGATACGCTGCATAGTTTTTACACAGCGTATCCAACCTGTGGGAACCCGGCCTAACGGACTTCTCGTTGATCTGCGCTCGTTTGCTCCTTTCACAAGGAGCTATGAATGGGGGACTCGCTCGTCCCCATACATTTCTTTCATATGGCAGCGCGTCACCCTGTTTACACTCCAAGATGTGCTGCCGACAATGATAATATTTTCTGCTGCATAAACGATGCAATCAGCTGGCCGTTGCCTTGTTTACACAGGGTAATATTTGGGAATGAGCGTTCATATGAACACAGAACAATAAACCAGCTGTCTTGCAGCCTGCTCCACCAGTACATAGTTATGACTACGTGCCTTACCTCCCATGTCGGGAAGAATGTATATAATATTTGTGCCCAAGGACACCATCAGCCGCGGTAAACAACCAGTACATATTTTTACAGTAAAGGTTAAAGTTGACACTAACTTCTTGCTTAGTTTCATATTTTGCCGTGGAATTCCTGCGGGGGCTTTGGCCGCTTCGTCATCACATTCCACGATCCCCCACCTTACACATGCGTCACTCCATATCCATGCCTCCCAACCGTCCCGGATTCAACGGGACAGTCCCGGATTCTGGGTGGTGTCCCACTGTCCTGGGCGGCCGGGGGTATGCTCCGCTGTCCTCAGGACGCAGATAAAGTTGAACCAAATTCTGGAGCAGGGAACCATCAGCTCTCTGCTTTAGAATTAGTTCAGAGCAGAGGGAGCTCCTCCTCTTGCCGAGGACTCCCCGAGCGCTACTTTAAGCATTGTGCTCGGGGAAGCCATATATGGACAGTGACGTCCGTGGCTACTCCTTGAGCACAATCCCCATTGCCGATCATCTGGCCAGGGATTTCGCTACTAGAGGAAACCGCTGAGGTCACTGTCCATATATGGATTGCATATATGGACAGTGACATCAGGGCTTCCCTCTAGGAGCGGAATCCTCTGTCTATGCTCTGACTGGGGATTACACTCCTAGAGGGAGTCCCAATGGCGCTATCTACAGGGGTGGTGTTGTTATCTTCAAGTGGGATGTGGCACGATCTACATGGCACTATATAGGGGCACTATCTACAGGGGACACTGGTGCTATCTACAAGGGCACTGGCACTAGGGGCAGCTAAGGGGGCATTACACTGTATTAGGGCAGCTAGGGGGCATTATTCTGTATGGTGGCAGCTATGGGGGCATTATACTGTGTGGGGGCAGCTATTTGGTATTATACTGTTTGGGAGGCACTATTGGAGCATGATACGGTGTGGGCTGTACCGTGTGTGTATGGGTGGGGATTAGAGGCGTGGCTTAAAATAAAATAAAAATTGCCGCTACGCGCGCCACATCGGTTGTCCCTCTTTGTGATACTTGAAAGTTGGGAGGTTTGCTTCTCGCCATACTAAGATTTCAAGCTGAATCCGCCTGGCGCAAGAGTCGTCTGACATGTAAATCAAGGCAAAATCGGAGGGATCTCTAGCACCTATGAAGCAGTTATAGCAGTTTAGGGGAATAAAAACAGTTGACACTTTCCCTTCAAAAGTGCCTGCGGCAATAGCCCCATTACCAGTGCCAGCCGAGGAGTGCCCCATATATCATTTCAAGTATAATGCATATCTCCCCATTTACTCACAGCTACATTTTGGACAACAATGAAACAAAACATGGCTTTACCCTATTTTTTGCATTTTGCCGTTCTAAAAAAATCATATAGAATAAAAGCTACCATATATGTGCCCGAAAACGTTGGCTTAACCCCTTCCCGCTCCTTGACGTACTATTACGTCATGGCAGCTGTATCGTTCGCGCTCCATGACGTAATAGTACGTCACGGGAGTAACGGCCGTTTCGGCCGTCCTCCCGACACATACAGGAGCTGTGACGCTGCTGTCTTGTTCAGCAGCTGTCACAGCTCCTACAGGGGGGACCAATCGCTGTGTCCCCGCCGATTAACCCCTTAAAAGCCGCGTTCTATAGAGATCCCAGCTTTTTAGGGGTTAAGCTGCCATCGCCGGCCTGCTACGCGATAGCGGCCGGCGATGGTGACTATGGCAACCGGACACCAAACAATGGCGTCCGGCTATGCCATAGACTGAAGCCTAGTGGATCCTGACAACGTCAGGACCCACTATGCTTGCTGTCAGTGAGTAGCTGACAGCTCTAATACACTGCACTACGCATGTAGTGCAGTGTATTAGAATAGCGATCAGGGCCTCCTGCCCTCATGTCCCCTAGTGGGACAAAGTAATAAAGTAAAACAAAAGTTAAAAAAAGATGTGTAAAAATAAGAAAATAAAAGATTTAAAAGTAATAAAAGTAAAAATCCACCTTTTTCCCTTATCAGTCCTTTATTATTAATAAAAATATATAAACAAACAAATAAACTATACATAATTGGTATCGCCGCGTCCGTAACGGCCTGAACTACAAAACTATTTCGTTATTTATCCCGCACGATGAACGCCGTAAAATAAAATAATAATAAACCGTACCAGAATCACAATTGTTTGGTCACTTCACCTCCCAAAAAATGGAATAAAAAGAGATCAAAAAGTCGCATGTACCGAAAAATGGTCCTGATCGAAACTACAGTTCGTTACGCAAAAAATAAGTCCTCGCACGGCTTTATTGATTGAAAAATAAAACAGTTCTGGCTCTTAGAATAAGGAACACAAAAAGTGAATGATTGTTTACAAAACGTATTTTATTGTGCAAACGCCATAAGACATAAAAAAAAACTATAAACATCTGGTATCACTGTAATCGTATCGCCCCGCAGAATAAAGTGAATATGTCATTTATAGCGCACGGTGCACGCAGTAAAAAAAAAAAGAATAAAAAACAATAGTAGAATTGCTGTTTTTTAGTCACCACGCCACCTAAAAATAGAATAAAAACTGATCAAAAAGCCGCATGCACCCCAAGAAAACTGCAATGGATTCCTCAAGGGGTCTAGTTTCCAAATTGGGGTCACTTTTGGGGGGTTCCCAATGTTTTGGCACCACAAGACCTCTTCAAACCGGACATGGTGCCTAATAAAAAAGAGGCCTCAAAATCCACTAGGTGCGCCTTTGCTTCGGAGGCCGGTGCTTCAGTCCATTACCGCCCGAGGGCCACATGTGGGATATTTCTCTAAACTGCAGAATCTGTGCAATACGTATTAATTTGCGTTTCTCTGATAAATCTTTTTGTGTTATAAAAAAAATGGTATAAAGAGGATTTTCTGACAAAAAAAAAAATGTAAATTTCACCTCTACTTTGCTCTAAATTTTTGTGAAACACCTAAAGGGTTCATAAACTTTCTAAATGCTGTTGTGAATACTTTGAGGGGTCTAGTTTCTAAAATGGGGTATTTCATAGGGGTTTCTAATATATGGGCCCCTCAAAGCAACTTCAGAACTGAACTGGAACCTAAAAAAATAAATAAATGAGGCAATACTTCGCTTCTTACATTATACTGATAATGAGCCGTGCCCACCCCGAGATGACCCCAGTTTTGACCGTTTGTATAAACGGAGACCCCTATTAGACCGTTCCAGTGCCCGGTTTTCCCCAGCATACACCCCCGAGAAGTGTATTTCTATTGATGAGTCCCTGGTACATTTTAAAGGGAGGGTTCAATTCCGCGAGTACCTGCCGGGTAGGAGGGCAAGGTATGGCATGAAGATGTATAAGCTGTGAGAGTGCATCAGGGTATACCTACAGGTTTAGGATATATGAAGGAAAGGCCACCCCCAAACCAGACTGCATCCTGGACTACAATAGGTACATGGGAGGGATGGACTTGTAAGATCAAGCCCTGAAGCCCTACAGCGCCATGCGGTGCGGTATAAGAAGCTGGCCGGGCACATCATACAGATGGCATTGTACAATGCGTACGTGCTACGTCAATGTGCAGGCCAGACGGGAACTTTCCTGGAATTTCAAGAGGTGATTATCAAGAACCTAATCTTTAGGGACCAAGAAGGGGGGGCACCCAGTACTTCTGGAAGCGAGGCCACACGCATCGTACCAGGGCAACACTTTCCAGGGGAAGTTCCCCAAACTGGCAAGAAGGGAAAAAGTCAAAAGAGGTGCAAAGTCTGCTATAAGAGGGCGATAAGGGATGACACAATATATCAATGTGACACGTGTCCCGAATAACCAGAGCTCTGTATGAAAGAGTGTTTTAAAATTGATCATGCATCCCTTGGTTTATAATTTACCCCAATTTTACTTACCCTGATGCCCTCCGCACAGCTTATCCCCCCTCGTCTTTCCCCTCTGAGCCCTGCTGTGTGTCCAGGCAGCTGATAACAGCCACATGTAGGGTATTGCCATACCCGGGAGAACCCACATTACAGTTTATGGGGTGTAGGTCTCCGGTCAAAATGCTCACTACACCTCTAGATGAATGCCTTAAGGGTGTAGTTTTTAAAACAGGGTCACTTCTTGCGGGTTTCAACTGTACTGGTACCTCAGGTGCTTCTGCATACATGACTTCGCACTAGAAAATCCCCAGTAGGCCAAATGGTGGTCCTTTCCTTCTGAGCCCTCCCATGGGCCCAAACGGCAGTTTATCACAACAAATAGGGTATTGCGGCCCTCAGAACAAATTGCGCAACAGAATGGGGTATTTTGTTTCTTGTGAAAATAAGAAATTTTCAGCCAAAACTACATATTATTTGAAAAAAATAATTTTGTTTTCATTCCCAGCCCAATTCAAATTAGTTCTGTGAAAAAACTATGGGGTCAAAATAGTCACAACACCCATAAATGAATTCCTTGAGGGGTGTAGTTTCCAAAATGGGGTCATTTGTGGTGGGTTTCTATTGATTTGATACCTCTGGGGCTCTGCAAATGCGACATGGCACCCGAAAACCAATCCAGCAAAATCTGGACTCCAAAGAACACACAGCGCTCCTTTCCTTCTGAGCCCTCCCATGGGCCCAAACGGCAGTTTATCACCACAAATGGGGTATTGCCGCACTCAGGACAAATTGGGCAACAAAATGGAGTATTTTATTTCTTGTGAAAATAAGAATTTTTGAGCTAAAATGACATATTATTGGAAAAAATATATATTTTTTTAATTCCCAGCCCAATTCAAATAAGTTCTGTGAAGAAACTATGGGGTCTAAATGGTCACATTACCCATAAATGAATTCCTTGAGGGGTGTAGTTTCCAAAATGGGGTCACTTCTGGTGGGTTTCCATTGCTTTGATACCTCTGGGGCTCTGCAAATGCGACATGGCACCCGAAAACCAAACCAGCAAAATCTGTACTCCAAAGAACACACAGCGCTCCTTCCCTTCTGAGGCCTCCCATGGGCCCAAACGGCAGTTTATTGCCACAAATGGGGTATTGCTGCACTCAGGAGAAATTGGGCAACAAAATTGAGCATTTTGTTCCCTGTGAAAATAAGAAATTTTGCTAAAAAATTACATCTTATTGGAAAAAATGTCATTTTTTTAATGTCACAGCCCAATTGAAATAGGTGCTGTGAAAAAACTGTGTGCTCAAAATGCTAACAACAACCATAAATGAATTCCTTGAGGGGTGTAGTTTCCAAAATGGGGTCACTTTTGGTGGGTTTCCATTGCTTTGATACCCCTGAGGCTCTGCAAATGCGACATGGCACCCGAAAACCAATCCAGCAAAATCTGGACTCCAACAAACATATAGCGCTCCTTTCCTTCTGAGGCCTCCCATGGGCCCAAACGGCAGTTTATCACCACAAATGGGGTATTGCCACACTAAGGACAAATTGGGCAACCAAATGGGGTATTTTGTTCCCTGTGAAAATAAGAAATTTTGATCACAAATGACATTTTATTGGAAAAAATGTCATTTTTTTCATTTCACAGCCCAATTCAAATAGGTGCTGTGAAAAAACTGTGCGGTCAAAATGGTAACAACAACCATAAATGAATTCCTTGAGGGATGTAGTTTCCAAAATGGGGTCACTATTGGGGGATTCCTACTGTTTTGGCACCTCAACACCTCTTCAAACCTGGCATGCTGCCTAAAATATATTCTAATAAAAAAGAGGACTCAAAATGCACTAGGTGCTTCTTTGCTTCTAGGGCTTGTGTTTTAGTCCACGAGCGCAGTAGGGCCACATGTGGGACATTTCTAAAAACTGCAGAATCTGGACAATACATATTTAGTAGTATTTCTCTGGTAAAACCTTCTGTGTTACAGAAAAAAAAAATGAATAAAATTGAAATTCCGCAAGAAAAATGAAATTTGCAAATTTCACCTCCACTTTGCTTTAATTCCTGTGAAATGCCTGAAGGGTTAAAAAACTTTCTAACTGCTGTTTTGAATACTTTGAGGGGTCTAGTTTTTAAAATGGGGTGTTTTATCAGGGTTTCTAATACATAGGCCCCTCAAAGCCACTTCAGAACTGAACAGGTACCTTAAATAAAAGGCATTTGACATTTTCTTAAAAATATGAGAAATTGCTGTTTATGTTCTAAGCCTTGTAACGTCCAAGAAAAATAAAATAATGTTCAAAAAACGATGCCAATCTAAAGTAGACATATGGGAAATGTGAACTAGTGACTATTGTGGGTGGTATAACCGTCTGTTTTACAAGCAGATGCATTTAAATTCTAAAAAATGCAATTTTTTCCAAATTTTCTCTAAATTTTGCAATTTTTCACCAATAAACACTGAATATATCGACCAAATTTTACCACGAACATGAAGCCCAATGTGTCACGAGAAAACAATCTCAGAATCGCTTGGGTAGGTTTAAGCATTCCCACGTTATTACCACATAAAGTGAAATATGTCCGATTTGAAAAATGGGCTCTGAGCCTTAAGGCCAAAACTAGGCTGCGTCCTTAAGGGGTTAAACATATACGACTCGTCCCGCAAAATGAAAGGCCTCAAATAGCATTAAAAAAAAAAAAAATTATGGCTGACGGAATGCGAGGCGGCAAAAATGGAAAAATTATCTCGGTCACATGAAGACAACTCCTGTCCATATGCCCTTTTGGATCATATGGACGTCATAGAATGGGGTCCCCCCCCCCTCTCTCTATGAACCTTCCACTCTGGCGCACTCAAACTGTCCATGTATTACATGGCGGCCATTCATCTGAATGGCTGGCCGCCTTATAATACTGCATTTTCTCTGCAACAGACACTGCAGGGGAAATGTCTGACCAGATAAGGCTGTTTCTGTTTGCCGACGGTGACGGGAAACAGACTGGCGGCATTCAGCTGATTGCAGCCTTAATCTAAACAGTGATGTTTGTCTGATCAGATGATCCCTTTAAGGTCAGAGTTGGCTTGTTCCTTAAAGCGGACCTGTCCCCTCTCCTGACATGTCTGTTTTAGTGAATAATGGCATTCCCTATAAAATAACAATTCAGCATCTTTTCTTAGAACTATGCATTTTGTCGTTCCTCTGTTATTCCTCCTAGAAATGTATGAATAAAATTAACAAATATGTGTTACCGGTTGGGGGTGTGTCCCTACACAGACTGACCATGTTCAATCAGTGCTGACAGAGTGAGACTGTGTAGGGACACGCCTCTTTGACAAGGGGAATGGTAACGCCCAGTTGACAAATTATGCATACATTTCTAGGAGGAATAAGAGAGGAACATCACAATGCCGGATTCTAAGTAAATGTGTTCCAGAATGGTAATTACAAAAATAGATATGTCAGGAGAGGGGACAGGTATGGAGAATAACCTCCCCTGTTCTCTAGTAGGTTGAATGTCCTAGTGGTCAGACCCCCCCCCCCCACCACCACCACCACAAAGAGCATGTGACTCATTGGGTCCTTGTGTGTTGCAGACATGAGGATGATGTGAGTTGTCACAAATGGGGAGCTCCTCCACCACTCTCCGGAGGTTGAAGCTGGGGAAGCTGAAGATTGTGCGCAGACGCCTCCTGCAGCATTACGAGCACCAGCCATTCATCTCGCTCCTGGCCGGTCTCTACAGCTGCCGATGGAAACGGTACCAGCGCCAGAAGACAGAGCCGGGACAGTGCTGCTGCAAATGGGTAAGACACGTTCTTATACGTCATACTTTAAAAATACATCAAATATTGTGGAACTTTGCAAATACTTTACTGCTTCACATACTGATCTGTAGTAAAATGTTAATTTATTCTCCAGTTACATCCAGAGCTGCATTCTGTATTTTGCTGTTTCCTGTAGCCAAAACTAAGCTGTTAGGTCTCATGACTTCCTGTAGAGAACAACTATACGGAATTCTGTTTCCAAATTGTAAGCAGCAGAATTCTGAAATGCAGCTTTGAATGTGAATGGAGTATAAGATACTAAAGATCAGTACTGGGAGCCATACACAAAATTACGGAACTCTGAAATATTGAAAAAAGTGGAGAATTGAAGCTTTTATTTTTCATCACTTGGATCCAAATCACCATCTGCATCAATATCTACATCCTACCCTACTTGCATAGTGACATATATGTGTATATATAGGATTAGATCAACGAACGTCTGTGCATGCCCTTAGGCAAATATGTGTGAGGGCCTGGTGCTATTTTTTGGTAGAAGGAACATAGAGAGTTAGGCCAGGATCACACACGCAGTTTTGATGCTGTTTTTGTGGTAGTTTTTGGTTACGTTTTTTGAGCCAGAAGTGTATCCAAAAGGAAGGAAAGGTTTAAGAAAAGACTGAGCCAATAACTGCATCAAAACTGTGCATGTGATCCTGGCCTAATACTAATAGTGCTATATGGTGCCTAAATAATACCACAATGCAGCTCTAAGCAACAGTACCATTACGTTGACACATACTACTCCCATATAGTGCCTATGTAACACTGCCATACAGGGAATACATAACAGTACAATAATGTGCCAAAATAATACCAGCATACAGTGCTAAAAATTGTACCATTACATGCCCACACAATACTCCCATATTATGCGGACATAAGAGTGCCTTAAAGTAAACACATATGTGTCATACACACATTCCATGAAGTGAACACAAAATAGTGCCATACAGTAAACAAAATACCAAGCCATGCAGTGAACACATGACCGTGCCAAACTGCAAACACACAATAGTGCCATACAGTGAACACAAAACAGGGCCATACAGTGAACACATAATAGAGCCATACAGTGAACACATAATGGAGCCATACAGTGAACACATAATAGTATGATACAGTAAACACACAACAGTGCCATACAATGAAAGCATAATAGTTCCATACAGGGAACACATAATAGTACCATACAGTGAACACATACTAGTGCCATACAGTGAACACATACTAGTCCCATACAGTAAACACATACTAGTGCCATACAAAGAACACATAATAGTGCCATACAGTGAACACATAATAGTTCCATACAGGGAACACATAATAGCACCATACAGGGAACACATAATAGTGCCATACAGTGAACCCATAATAGTGCCATACAGTGAACTCGTAATAGTGCCATACAGTGAACCCGTAATAGTGCCATACAGTGAACACGTAATAGTGCCATACAGTGAACACGTAATAGTGCCATACAGTGAACACACAATAGTGCCATACAGTGAATACCTAATAGTGCCATACAGTGAACACACAATAGTGCCATACAGTGAATACCTAATAGTGCCATACAGTGAATACCTAATAGTGCCAAAATATACAAAATATTAAAGGGATTTTCCAGCCAATAAAAATTGATGGCCTATCCTCAGGATAGGCCATCAATAGCTGATAGGTCGGGGTCCGACTCCCAGAACCCCTGCCGATCAGCTTCATTTCTTCTTGATCACTGTGAACCCTTGACACGCATTTAGCGGCGATTCACAGTATTGCAGCCTTCTCGCATTCACTTCAATGGGAGAAAAGACTGCAATACCTGTGAATCGCCCCTTCAAATTCCCTGCCCATCAGCTATTGATGGCCTATCCTGAGGAACAAATAACATTGCCATACAGTGAACACGTAACAGTGCCATACAGTGAACACGTAACAGTGTCATACAGTGAACAAGTAACAATGGCATACAGTGAACACGTAACAGTGCCATACAGTGAACACGTAACAGTGCCATACAGTGGACACATAACCGTACCATGCAGTGAAGAAAATACAGAGCCATACAGTGAACACATAACAGTACCATACAGTGAACTCGTAACAGTGCCATACAGTGAACACAAAATAGTGCCGTACAATGTACACATAACGGTGCCATACAGTGAGCACATAATAGAGCCATACAGTAAGCAAAACACAGAGCCATACAGTGAACACGTAACCGTGCCATACAGTGAACACAAAATAGTGCCATGCAATGTACACATAACAGTGCCATACAGTGAGCACATAATAGAGTCATACAGTTAATAAAATACAGAGCCCTACAGTGAACATGTAAAAGTGCCATACAGTGAACACATAATAGAGCCATACAGTAAACAAAATACAGAGCCATACAGTGAACACGTAACAGTGCCATACAGTGAACACAATATAATTCCATACAGTGTACACATAAGTGCTATAAAGTGAACACATAACAGTACCATACAGTGAACACAAAATAGTGCCATACAGTGAACGCAAAATAGTGCCATACAGTGAACACATAATAGTGCCATACAGTGAACACATAATAGTGCCATACAGTGAACACATAATAGTGCCACACAGCGAACACATAATAGTGCCATACAGCGAACACATAATAGTGCCATACAGCGAACAAATAATAGAGCCATATAGTGAACACAATATAGTGCCATACAGTGAACACATAATAGTGCCATACAGTGAACACAAAATAGTGCCGTACAATGTACACATAACAGTGCCATACAGTGAGCACATAATAGAGCCATACAGTAAACAAAATACAGAGCCATACAGTGAACACGTAACAGTGCCATACAGTGAACACAAAATAGTGCCGTACAATGTACACATAATAGTGCCATACAGTGAGCACATAATAGTGCCATACAGTGAACACATAATAGTGCCATACAGCGAACACATAATAGAGCCATATAGTGAACACAATATAGTGCCATACAGTGAACACATAATAGTGCCATACAGTGAACACAAAATAGTGCCGTACAATGTACACATAATAGTGCCATACAGTGAGCACATAATAGAGTCATACAGTTAATAAAATACAGAGCCATACAGTGAACACAAAATAGTGCCATACAGTGAACACATAATAGTGCCATACAGTGAACACATAATAGTGCCATACAGCGAACACATAATAGTGCCATACAGCGAACACATAATAGTGCCATACAGCGAACACATAATAGTGCCATACAGTGAACACATAATAGAGCCATATAGTGAACACAATATAGTGCCATACAGTGAACACATAATAGTGCCATACAGTGAACACATAATAGTGCCATACAGTGAACACATAATAGAGCCATACAGTGAAAACATAATAGTGCCATACAATGCCAACTTAACAGAGCTATGTAGTGCTCAAAAATATAGTACCTAAATAATACCACAGCCGACAACAAGATAGAAGTTTAGCTATGCTAGAGATAGGGTGGGGGAGACCAGGGGGAAAAACAAAATAGTGCCATACAGTGAACACATAAATTGCCCCTTTTGCCCATACTAATTGAGGCCTAGAGTAGATTTGTGAACGTTGATGTAGATGGAGATTTGCATCTACACAAGATCTTCATGACAAAGCTGCATCTGACATAAATCAGGAGGAGACATGTTGTCATCAGAATCTCTCAGTAGTGCAGCCTCAGGCTTTGGGCCTTTATCTTTAATCAATTATATCTTAGCCTAGAGGTAAGAAATTAAAAACTGTTTTCTAATTTGTAATGAACACTAATAATAGGAGGGGGGGGGGGGGCGGTGCTTTTATAAATTTCTTCCGGCCGTTTAGTAGAATGCTCTGTTATTCCACGAACAATCTGTAATGATCTGTATCTCCATTTGGTAGAAGGAATCCATGTTCTTCTTCCTCCTGGTCGTGGCTTTCTGTCTCTCTTTGGTTTTCTTATATTTATGGGGGGAAGCGAAGAACGACTACAATGACTTTGACTGGTAAGTGGCTCCCGTAGATAATGTCTGTACGGAACCCATAGGGTAAATTCACACGTAGCGTAAATAGTGCGGATTACGTTGCGGAAAATCGGCAGCATAATCCAGTAGCAGCAGCGTAGACGAGCTTTGAATTGAGCAAAACCGCTCAGAAATTGACCTGCGACGCGGTTTTTTAATCCGCAGCAGGTCAATTGTATTTGCGTAATCTTTGCTTATTTGTTACGGGTTTTCCCCTCTAATTCAATGGGGAGGTAAAAACCGCAACAAATAGCAGATGTTGCGTTTTTTTTTGCTGTGGAAAAGCTGCGATTCCGCCGCAAAATACGCAAATCAGATTTTTTTTTAAATCTAATACCCAGAATTCTGTGTTTCTTCATCCAGTCTGGCCTCCTGGGATGACGTTTCATCCCACAAGACCGCTGCAGCCAATCACAGGCCGCAGTGGTTACATGGGATGTTTCGTCATCCCATGAGGCCGGCCTACAGAACGGCAGAGGGACGCGTCAAAATGACTATTTAAGTATGAAACGTTTTGGTTTTTTTATGTGCAGTTTTCCGACATTCTGGCCAAAAAACTGCACCACAATTTTGTGCGGTTTTTCGGCTGGAATCTCTTGCGCCGCCCAGGGCGGGCACGCTCTGTGTGCTTTCCGCCCTGTGTGAACTTACCAATAGACTTGTATAGTGCTGTACCATCGTATGCCTCAGATTTCATACACCATCCGGTGCCGTATTTTGGAGATATTCTCTCATTGCTTTTAGAGAAGAATAACTCAGTAATACGGAGCCATACAGAGCACAATACGGAATTCGGGGCCGCACGGACTCTGTGTGCCGCCATACAGCTTTCTGCACGTGTCTCCGTGTGCATGAGACCTATATATGTTGCTCGAGCTCTTCAGCAGAGTTCCTGGGTCATTAATTGGGCAAATAAAGTAGAATTTTTTTTCGGGGATCATAACGTGTGATTGGCGAATTAATATTCATATTGTATTCCATATGGTTTGTTCCGCTGATATGTAACTGCATTAATTGTATTTTGGGGGGGGGGGGGGGGTTCTAACTACTCTGTAAGTAATATGTTGTTTTTAACTGGGTTTTTGCTGCATTTTCAGTCTGTACATTATACAGGAAACCAACCATTTCTTTTTTTTCGATCACCCCCTCCCCCCAGGTACACGTATAAAGGACTGGAATATTGGTTTCTGTGGTCTCAAGTGATCCTCGTGGTGGTGGCCGTGCTGTTTACCTATATAGCAATATTGGTGGTAAGTCTCCGAGTGTGTAGAGCCCATGGTATGGACACTGAATTATCTCTCTCTCTCATATATGTGTGTGTATATATATATATACACATTACTGGAAAAGATTTTAAAGTGACACCCACATTTAATTCATGCTGGCTGTATAGTCTGCAGTTATAATTTCCAGCATCTTTCTAATATAGGGATATATGGGGTTATCGTCATATCCCTGTGCAGTTTAAAATCATTTGTTGGCACATGGAAACCATAAACAAGCAAATTATACATGACTGGCCTAAGTAGAGTCCTGTGCTAATTGACCATGTTAACCTTTTATTCCCCTTTCCCTTCCAATAACGACACGTGACAACCGAGGTTGGATATGAAATGGCCACAGCAGCCGTTTATTAATTGACATTATTTTAAAATGCAATTTAATCCGAAACATTCGGATAACTCCTTTAGGAATTCGACCAGAGAATTCCTCCTCTAATTCACATGACCCAACATGGGTCAGAATCATAACTAACAATCAACATTATTAACACTTAACAGAGCAGGGGAAGTCCTTGAAGCCATTTTAACACCGGATTTCCTTTAAGTTAGCCATCTGCAAACCACCACCAACTCTTTACCTCCAGCCGTAAACCAGCTCGGAGGCACCGCTCACCTCTGCAGATGGCTCCAACCACCAGAAGACCACTTCAAAGGGATAACACCCTATGAAGTCTTCAAATGATCTACCGTTTTGGGGGGCGCATACCCCCGATGCGACCCCCCCACCATTTTGTACTGTCCAACCTCAAGGACTCCCCCCGCCACAGCGAAACAGGCCTTGACCACCTTAAGCCTGTGAGTCCCTCCAAACCACCACCGCCCTCTCAATTCCGTCTGCTAAGGCCAGGCTCCCCAAATCAATTCCAACCTTGGTCAAATGTACCCCATCACTCCTCCAATAATTTCCGACTCCTGACTTCAGGTCCCTGTGTCGAACACAAATGCCCCCGTTCTTGGCAACAAAACGTGACACCGCCCGGTTTACCTGAATGCGGGCATTGTTCACCCTCTCCGCTGATCTCGCTAAACGCCAAAACTTCCTCTGAACTATGTCCGACCACACAATCACTAGGTGAGGATAAGATGCCCATAAACACAATAAATCGTGTTTAATATCCCGCACTAACTCCCGAAACGGGCGCACCCCCAGATCATTCCCAGTGCACAAAAGAGTGTCCTAAAAGCCACACTAAACAAGGGCGATGATCTGAAAAGAAAAACAAGCACCTCATATGAAAACAATCAAAGCAACATTACCCACACACAACAAATGAGGGCACACGTAGGTACGAAACCTATCGGACTCCCATCGGCCAATGCGACGCACACCCTCATCATCCAACCCCCAAGCCCCGCTTCAGTAGCCGCGCCGATCCTGAACGAGTGAGACGAGTAATACCCCTGCCCCACGCCAACCTCAGCCAACATGATGTATCACCTCATGTACTAATTGTCTTTGTGTAACATCTAAATGTTGTGCTTTTTTCTAAGTCATTCATTTGTAAACTGCCTGAAGAAGGGGCCTCTGTGCTCTGAAAGCCGCATATAGAACCTTTATGGTTAGCCAATAAAGGTATCATACCTATTATACTTTTGTCTTTTTTGACACAAAAGTATTTAACATTTTATATTGTCTTTGGCTAACACGGTACTACACTATTTTTTACTGTACTTCGTGAAAATGGAGGATACCCCAATGTACCGAACACAGATGGATCTTAAAAACCTACTGAAGAAACTGGCACAACTGAATAGCGACATATTCTTCCTAACCAGATGCAAAAAGGAGAATCTTATCCCCAAAGGCCTCATGATCAAGAACCCAACGGAATATACCTACAACACTCACTTTTCACAGAAACTTTGCTACAGATCATCTGAAAGACTGCGGAATCACTTTATTGGATTTTTTTACAACAAGAAAAGAACCATCCAAAATGAGATTAATTCCCTAAGTGATACAATACAAGGACCTGGATCAAGTCTAACCAAGCAAGTATTAAAGGAATTCTACAATAAATTACAAAATCAACTTATCATCTGCAAACAAAAAAAACTCCACAGACTAAGGAAGAAATCGGGTCTCAAAATACAAGAAGGAAAGCAAAATCCACATAACCATTTGGATATACCATCCTCTGTTGTAAACCTCTCTCAGTATGAACCAAGCAAAATGGAAATGAATGTTCTATCTAAAGGACTTACATTTTGTCCCACTAAACCACTTGACAGAGCCCAGTTTTGCAGTGACGTGGAGGAATACTTCCGCAGACTGCGGCTGAAGGAATTCTTTTCTGACAAAACAGATATGACATCACAAGCCGGGATGGGAAAAGAAACATCAAGAAAGAAGAAGACGACAAACTGGACCCCGCAACCTGGATACAATCAAACTCTGGATTACTACATAGACTGCTTCAGAAAAAAAGTTAAATCTGAGATCTTGGACCAACAACACAAAGTAACACACAATCTCAGCATGGAGGAAAGGAATGCAACAAAATCACTAAAATCCAACAGAGACATCATCATCAAACCAGCTGATAAAGGAGGCGCTGTAGTGATTCTGAATACATCCGATTATATCCAGGAGGCACACAGACAACTCTCAGACAGAAAATACTACACCCTGCTTAATGAAGACCCCACCAAACAATACACAGTAGAACTTGTCCGTATCATCAATAATTTCAACGCTGTATCAGACAGTTTAATGGACCTTATACCGGACAATCCCAGAATGGGAACATTCTACATGTTACCTAAAATACATAAAGAAGGCAATCCAGGGAGACCAATCATTTCAGGTGTTGGGACTTTAACTGAGAATATTTCTGGCTGGGTGGAAAATCTTCTAAAGCCCTTGGTGAGGTGCACACCCAGTTATGTTCAGGACACCACAGACGTTCTCTGCAAACTCTCAGCTCTAGGTCCACTGCCAGAGGGAACAATATTGGCAACTATGGATTTGGAGTCTCTGTATTCTAATATCCCCCATGAGGATGGCATAGCCGCATGCCAACACTTTCTTCAAAAGAACAATCTAGCGACAGAGCCAGCCCTACAACTCACCAGGTTCGTACTCCATCACAATTATTTTTTATTTGACAAAGACCTATATCTGCAATGTATGGGAAGCGCTATGGGTAGCAAAATGTCACCACAATATGCTAACCTGTTCATGGCCAAACTAGAGGAAGAGTTTTTATCAACCTGCACAACTAAACCTCTAGCATATTTCCGTTACATTGATGACCTGCTGATAATCTGGACAGGCTCTGAACATGAACTGCTTTCTTTCCATAAAAACTTCAACAAGTTCCATCCTACCATCAAACTCACTCTCAACTACTCTACATCTCAAATACATTTTCTGGACATGACCATATACATGAGAGACAATACCATACAAACAACAATCTACCATAAACCTACAGGCCGTCCAGCATATCTGAGATGGAGCAGCTTCCATCCGAGACACATAAAGAAATCCATCATCTACAGCCAGGCTCTGCGATACATACGGATCTGTTCAGACTGTGAAGACACAAAACAACACCTGCTATCACTGAGGAATACATTCTTACAACAGGGATACCATCCAAGGATTATAGATGATCAGATCTACAGAGCAACAAGAATTCCAAGGAGCAATCTTCTGGAGTACAAAAAGAAGGAAGACAACAGCAGGGTTCCCCTAGTGGTCATATACAACCCCCAAATGAACATCTTGAGGAAAATTGCTGCTGATCTCCAACCTATATTTAACAAAGACAATAAACTGAAGGAAATATTCCCAGATTTACCACTCCTTGCCTACAAACAGCCACCAAACCTAAGGAATCTCCTGGTCAGAAGTGCCCTCTCACCACCATCAGAGACTGGCACTTTTCCTTGCAACAGTAGAAAATGCAAGACCTGTACCAACATCTTGTCATCAAACACCAACCAGATACCAAACACGCAGCAGGACTATAAAATCACTGGCACGTTCTCCTGTACATCCTCCAATGTAGTGTACATGATCCTGTGTACAAGGTGCATAGATAAAGGAATCTACATTGGAGAAACAAAAACTACAAACCAGGATGAATCTTCACAGACATACAATAAAACAGGAGGTGGATACACCCGTGGGAAAACACTTCTCTGGACCAGACCACAGTTTGGCAGATCTAAAGGTACTCATTCTGAAGGGTCATTTTAAAAACAACAGAGAAAGAAAAATTTGGGAATTCAAGATGATGATAAAATTCCAGTCATTGACACAAGGCCTCAATCTAACACCAGGATTTATGAGCCACTACATGGACACACGTCACGTCCCCCATCAGACTGACTCCAGATGCCTTAACTCCTAAGTCATCACCCCTATAACCTCAGTTTTATTGCCCCGGCTTATCTTAATGATGTATCACCTCATGTACTAATTGTCTTTGTGTAACATCTAAATGTTGTGCTTTTTTCTAAGTCATTCATTTGTAAACTGCCTGAAGAAGGGGCCTCTGTGCTCTGAAAGCCGCATATAGAACTTTTATGGTTAGCCAATAAAGGTATCATACCTATTATACTTTTGTCTTTTTTGACACAAAAGTATTTAACATTTCATAACATATAGCACCAAATTGATACTCGGACAAAAACGAGCCATTCTCATGACGGAGCAATGGCGACTCCGGCACCCCACCCCGTGGCTGAAAAGCAACCATACAAGCAACCGGACACATCGCCGACCCCGGAAGGGCATAACACTACCGACCCACTTGATCAGTCTTGGACCGCCGCAAAACAACTCTAGTCTATCCCCCCACAGACCCACATCTGGGTCACATCTTGGACACATCCTGGAAAAATCCTGGAAACCCCGTAATTTAAATCCAAACGCCAAACCAGCAACAAAACGATTCACTTTAGCCAGGGAAAAACCCCGCCTCCCCATCATCCCCCCAACCAGTACAACCATGCTACCAGCCTGTCCTTCTTCGTGCTGACGTTACCCAAACTCTTACCCACTGCTGCCAACAAGCCGAACAAGCGCTCCAAGTCGCACTAGCCAGCGACCGCCCAATCAACCGTTCCCCGGTACCGAAATCAGATCCCAGAGATGCTCCGGGCAAGCCAAACCGAACAGCTCCACTGCCGGTGCCAATTGACGAAATCGATCCCACTGCGAGCGAGAAAGCGCATCAGCAATACAATTGTAAACCCCTGGTACGTGCACCGCAACTACCCGCGTGTTTAAAAACAAGCACACCAAAACTAGATGACGCAAAAACTGAAACCATAGGTGGAGAAGAAGCTGATAAGTTGTTAATTGCTAACACACCCCCATGTTATCGCCGTGGACCCGAACCTTTTTATCCCTGAGCTTGTACCCCCAAACGGTCACCGCAACCACCATGGGGAACAGCTCGAGCAGGGCCAGATTCCGCGTAAGACCACTGGTCACCCAGCTGTCCGGCCAGTTCCCCGCACACCATTGACCTCCTGCATATGCGCCAAAACCACCGGCCCCGCCGCATCAGTAAACAGCTCCAACTCGCCCATATCGTGTACCTGTGACATCCACAGCGATCTACCGTTATATTGCCCTGGGAACGCATCCCAGACCTGCAGATCAGCCCTGTGATCCAAACCAATCCGCACAAAATGGCGGGACGCCCGGATACCCGCCGTCGCTGCCACCCATCGCCTACTAAAAATTCTACCTATTGCCATAATCCGACCGGCAAAGTTCAACTTCCCCAGCAGCAACTGGAAATCGCACAAAGTGATCTTCTTCAATCGTCACCTCCTGCCGCAATGGCAGTAATTTATCCTCAGGAAGCCTGCACTGCATTGCAACTGAATCAATTTCGATCGCTTAAAAAACAAATGGTAGAAACCGGGCCCTCAGTTGTACCAGGCGCCAGAGGGATTCCAAAATCCGTCGCAACCTTCTGCAATGAATACAATACGTTACCGCAAACAGGGGAACCGCTAGGGCCGACGCACAAAAAATCATCAAGCAAATGTATTAATGAATCCACGCCAGCTACGCCCTTCGTCACCCATTCCACGAAACTACTAAATGCTTCGAAGCATGCGCAAGAAAGAGAGCATCCCATTGGAAGACACCTATCGACATAAAACCCCCCGTTCCAGAAGCAACCCAACAGCCGTTGGCTCTCTGGATGTACAGGCAGCAACCGAAAAACCGCCTCGATGTCAGTCTTTGCCAACAATGCCCCGGGCCCCGCCTACCACACTAACGCACCGCTGTGTCGAATGACCCGTAAACAACCGAGCATAAGTCGTTATCTATCCCGTCATTCACGGACGATCCCCTGGGAAAAGACAAATGCTGAATCAGGCGGAATTTATGAGGCTCCCGCTTTGGCACAAATCCCTAGGGGGATACCACTAGATTCTCTATCGGCGGCTCGGCAACAGGCCCGGCCCTGCGACCCAACGACACTTCCTTCAAAAGCTTTCCCGAGACGACCGCCGAGTGCAAATAAGCCGATTTAAGGTTGCGTCGGGTAACCAAAACCTCATGTGGAGGAGGAGGGATAACAAAACCACACAAAAACCCTTCGTAAATTAACCTGGCTGCAACTCTATCCGGACACTCACTTAGATACCGGCCCATCCTTTCCACCCTCACCGGCGACCGCCCCTTGACCAACGGCAGAAGACTGAGGGCCCGGCCCCTACCTTTCCGCATGCATATTGCAGCCCCATGCGAGGACCCGTTGCACTCCGAACAGACATGCTTAAATCTACACGTGGCACCAAACTTACATTGGCCATCGTTGAATTGCCAGCAGAACCCCAACTTTGACCCAGAGCCCTGTCCGGACTGACTAGACTGACCACCTTGGCCAACGTTCCCGGGAAAGGACTGCTTAACCGGGGCCGTAACTCTTAACCACAGAGCAATATCCTTTTGATCCCACCTGATCGTCGGCCGGACCACCTTCCGCTGGAGAAATTGCTCATCGTACCGCAACCAAGCCTGACCCCCGTACGCCCGATAGGCCTCCCCGATAGCATCAAAATAACAAACAACGCCGGGCAATTTTCCGGCGCCTTTTCTTCGATCACGCTTGCCAAAATAGCAAAAGCTTGCGACCAATTGACGAACGACTGCGGGATAAGCCTATACCGCCGACGTTCCTCTTCCTCCTACTCTCCTCCCGCTTGCCCTTATCCAATTTGAATTTAGCAAGCGGCAGAAGAGAAAACATTTTCACGTGCTCGTCCTTCCAAATCCGGTCACAGACCTCCTGCTTAAGGTGAGCCCCTAAAGGGCCCTCAAAACAGACATAAACCTCGCCACGAGCCCGATCGTCAAGCCGAATTCTATCCCCATCCTTCGGCGCCTCGGTTTGGACAGACACTGCTACAGCATCCTTGCCCCCGGAACGTCACCACCCACGGACCGCGACTGTACCTCCCGAGGACCTTCCCAAACCACCACCGGGGACCCCGCCGGAAATACAGGCACCGCTGCCCTATCTAAGCGCCCGACCAACTCGCGCAAACAACCCACTAAATCTGATAAGCCATCGCTCCCGACCACGCCACCACCGACAGCCGATACTTCCGCGCTCGCTGCCCCACCCCCAACACCCGACATGAGAATTGCTGGATACGGTAGAGTAGGAGTTATACACTCACCAGGCTGCCCAGGCGCTGTGTTCCCGCCAGCCGGAAAATTCTGACCGCGTTGCGACTCATCCAGCTCTCCATCTTCCAGATCCTCTCTTGCTGCTGATTGGTACTCGCACCGACATCTCTGACACAGGGATCCAGGCACGCTGGCAGAGGAGCCGACAACATGCCGCCCGACCTTAGGGACCCAGACTTCCGACCGAACCTGTTGCCGCGTCGTCGTTGCCGATCTTGACGTCCTCACCGATGCTCTCGAGGAAGCCTGCCCCCTGGCCGGAACATCACCATGTGGGGCGGCCGTGGACTGCATTCCGAAAACTGCCTCTGAAGGTGGAGGCGTGACAGGGAGCCCGGCCTGCGACTCCCTGTTAACCGCCGAGCTCCGTCGCGGCTGGGGATTCCTGCCAGGACGCAGGCCCTGGGAGGAGGCGCCCGTCCTAGCAGCCTGGCCTACAGCGTCCTTAGAAGGGCTCCCCCTGCGACGCCGGGCCCGCGGGGCCACATCCGGACTCAACCGTTCAGGTGGGTGGGACCTCCGGGAGCGGCGGGGTGACCTAGCCTGAGCCACCGCCGCTCCCGCCGACACTCTCTGCTTTATCGGAGCAGGGGCAGTAATCATCATCTCTCCCCCCACCACCCTGTGACCAGCGTTTGAGAAAGGGGCGGGGGAGGGAAGCGCATCCATGCGGGCCGCCGACACAGAGCGCCGGGGCTCGGCGCGAAGACGGGCCCGCCCGAGGGATCCGGGCCAGCGTCGCCACTGACTCCTCCAGCCAGCCCGGATCGTGATACGCAGCTGCTGCCCGCAGCTGCTCAAGCAGCAAGACCAGAGACGCCGTCAGGTAAGCAGGAGCAGGGGAGCTGATTATCTTACTTGTTGTTCCTCCCGCTGCTTCCGGCTCAATGCCGAAAACAGCGGGAGGAACAGATAACACCCCCGGCTCCTCCCCGCTCCATCTCCTCCCTCTCCCTGCCTCAACTAACCCTCTCTTCCCCTATTGGCTGTCCTTCCTATGGCAGTCATGGAGGCTTACCGTTAAGTTTATTTTACAGAGTATTGTCTAAACAGGATACAATTGTAACAAACCCTCAGCTGTGGTAAGTATTACGTCTAGGTTTTCAGCCCCTGGATGTGTTCTCGTTCACTGACAGAAAGCAGTGATCTTGAAAATGATGATAAATTGGAAGTTGTAGAACTTCTCATTAAACAATAATTAAAGAGGCTCTGTCACCAGATTTTGCAACCCCTATCTCCTATTGCAGCAGATCGGCGCTGCAATGGAGATAAGAGTAACGTTTTTTTGTTTTTTTAAACAAGCATTTTTGGCCAAGTTATGACCATTTTTATATTTATGTAAATGAGGCTTTCTAAATTACAACTGGGCGTGTTTAAAGTAAAAGTACAACTCGGCGTGTATTATGTGCGTACATCGGGGGGTTTTTACTTCTTTTACTAGCTGGGCGTTCTGACGAGAAGTATCATCCACTTCTCTACACAACGCCCAGCTTCTGGCAGTGCAGACACAGCCGTGTTCTCGAGAGATCACGCTGTGACATCACTTCCCCAGGACCTGCATCGTGTCGGACGAGCGAGGACACATCGGCACCAGAGGCTACAGTTGATTCTGCAGCAGCATCAGCATTTGCAGGTAAGTCGATGTAGCTACTTACCTGCAAACGCTGATGCTGCTGCAGAATCAACTGTAGCCTCTGGTGCCGATGTGTCCTCGCTCGTCTGACACGATGCAGGACCTGTGAGTGACGTCACAGCGTGATGTCTCGAGAACACGGCTGTGTCTGCACTGCCAGAAGCTGGGCGTTCTGAAGAGAAGTGGATGATACTTCTCGTCACAACGCCCAGCTAGTAAAAGAAGTAAAAACGCCCCGATGTACACACATAATACACGGCCACTTGTACTTTTACTTTAAACACGCCCAGTTGTACTTTAGAAAGCCTCATTTACATAAATATAAAAATGGTCATAACTTGGCCAAAAATGCTCGTTTTAAAAAAAAAAAAAAAAACGTTACTGTTATCTACATTGCAGCGCCGATCTGCTGCAATAGGAGATAGGGGTTGCAAAATCTGGTGACAGAGCCTCTTTAAGCTTACATAAAACCAGAGTATTACATTAACCCCCTGGGGGTGCATTGCCTCAAATGGGCGCAGAGTTACATCCAGTGGATGGCAGGGACACAGGAGGTGTGCCTGCGCCATCAGCAGCAAGTTCCGGCTGTAAATACAGTCGCCAACCCGTTGCAGCGACCGGAATCAGAAATAACTCAGATTTGAGACATTTAACCACTTAGATAGCGTCCGCGGTATCTAGGTGGTTAGACAAAGAGAGGGGGTTCCCTTTGTCACCCCATCGGTACCCCTGTCAGTTCATTACTGACGGGTATTAATGCTTTGGCCCACACCCGGCTACATCGTTGAAAAATTATAAAGCTATGGCTCTCTGAATGTGGCAATGCAAAAACGAAGACAAAAAATGAATGCGGTCCTTAGCGCCAAAATAGGCTTGGTCCTTAAGGGGTTAATGAGAACCCCCATCCATTCACATGTTTACATTTCAATAGGTATAAAGTGAACCCTGAGGAAAGATGCCTTGAATGGCCATAATTTCCTCTTTTAATGACCGGTGGTAATAATCTGCCAAGCACAAAAGTCTCTATTCTAGTTGTCTAATTCTCAGGTTACGCAGGATTTTTCCCCATTGTCACATTTTATCAATGTCGATAAAGTTATCAGTATTCAAAAGTCTCCTGGACAATTAAAATTTTTTAACTTGTCACATTTCGTTAATATCGATAAAGTTATCCGTATTCAAATGTCTCCTAGAAAGCATTTAAAAAAATTAACTTGTCTCGTTTTATTAATATTGATAAAGTTATCAGTATTCAAACATCTCCTAGAAAGCAATTCAAAAATTTAACTTGTCACGTTTTATTAATATTGATAAAGTTATCACTATTCAAAAGTCTCCTGGACAACAATTGAAGGAAATTAAACTTGTCACGTTTTATTAATATTGATAAAGTTATTAGTATTCAAAAGCGTCCTGGAAGGCAACAAAAATAAATAAAAAATTCTAAAGCACAAAAAAAAAAAAATCCCCAGCAAAAAGTCCTCTACTATGAAACGGTTAGAAATTCTGTTTAACCTTTCAGACATATATCTGTTTCTGGGAAAGCTGGGTAAATATAAAGATATATGTTTATATATTTATTACGGGTACGGTTTAGCGTCATGGGCATAGGTTGGCACTGAAGTAACGGATTACTTTTTTCTTTTAGGTTTTGGCAGTATGTCTGCTCTCAGAAGGTCAGCAGCTGTACCTGCATTGGAGCCACAAGGTAATTAATGACCGTAGAGGGTGCACTAACTTAAAATGAACGCCCACCCGTGAACACCATTTTTTTTTTAAACCTAAATAGCTGTATAATTCTGTGTCGATTAATTTCTTATTACATCTTTATAGAGGTCGGTGCTCCGTTTTTCTGATACAGAGCTCCAAATCCGCTCCATAGACATAGAGTTACATGATACAATCTGCCGGCCTGCAGTCACCACCAGAGGGAACTCACTGTATACTCTTCACACATTGAACTCAATAATAAATCAGTATGCAGTTAGCCCCTAAGCACCCCCTAGTGGTGGTCGCAGGTAACCAGAATTCTATCATTAAAAGGGATATCCGAGCCTTATAAAAATTCCCTAGTTTACTGGAAAATAAAAAGCTACTACTCCGCTTCTAATCCCCTGCAGCTCCAGCACCACCGGTCCACAGTTCTGAGCCGGCCTTGGCTAACACTGACTGATCTGTAACGTTCTGCACCGGGATGTGACCTATCCAGCCAATTATTTCCTGGAGTAGTCGTGTACCGGTACAGAAGATCACAGCTCCAGACAATGTAAACCGAGACAGGCGGGGAACCGTGGACTGGCAGATGTCACTGTCTGTGGGTATGTGGACCCACAAGGCCGTACCGCCGTTACGGAGTAGCAGCTGGCCAAACAACAGTGTTTTTCCGAGTCTCTACAATGTCCAAGCACAAGGATACCTGTAATAGTCCAGACAGTAGCAAGACTAGGCTCAGATGGTACTTTGATGGCAGGTGATGCAAAAAGTGGCAGGAGGAGGTACCAGGCACGGCAGATGACACCAGACATGGTGTATAACCACATGCGTAGCAGATGGCACAACACGACTCCAACACTAGAGAGGGCACAGGAACAAATGCAGCACGGGATACAGGTAGCAGGGCACGGGAACACTGGGAACAGGATACGACTAAGGGACCATTTGCAAGACTAACATAGAAATACAAACAAACAACGCTCAGGCAAGGAGTGAAAGGGCAGGGCCCTTTTTATAGTCCAGTGTGATCTGGCAGTAATTAGTAAATTCTTTACATGTGCGCGCGCTGGCCCTTTAAGGCCAGGAATGAGCTTATGCACGCACCCTAGTGGTTACTGCAGGATGGCCGCATGTGCTGGCATCTCCGGGGAGAGAGACGTCGGCGGGATGAGAGGGGTCTGTGGTCCGGCGTTACAGCAGAGCTTGTGTGGTAGATTAGAAGAGTACTTTTTTTTAGTAAATGAAACCATTTGGAGATTAAAAAAAAAAAAATTGAAAGCCCAGACAACCACTTTAGTGGATAAAATTATGGCTACCTGCAGTCACCACTAGAGGGAGCATACAGCATACTGTCATATTATATAGTTCAATGCATTAGAAGTATGCATTTAGCACCCCCTAGTGGTGGCTGCAAGCAGGCAGCATGTTATCTTTTAGATCTATGATTATGCAGGGGATTTGGAGCTCTGTTTCAGTAAAACATAGCCCAAACCACTATGAATATATATTAAGAAATTAATCAGCACAGAATTTTGTCCCTAAAAACGATATGATGATTAAAGGTGGAGATTCACGTTAATAAATCCTGTGATCTGTCGTGTTGACATTTTTTTCTGCTTACCATTACATTTCTCTTTGCAGGGCGGGATGCTGTTTGTCTTGATCTTCTTTATTGCCGCTCTCGCTGTCCTGTCTAATTTATGGGGTGAAGAATGGGCAGCTGTTGGCCTCTCGTTCCAGGTATTACATTACAAAGGAGTCCAGTAAAGATTGTGCCAATTTCATTAATGGAAAACTGCTGACAAAATTTAAAAAAATGTGCCCTATTATGTTAATAAAGTGCAATATTGTAATAGGTTTATTTACCTTTAGTATTTTATTTATTTTATTTTCTCATATTTTTCATTCTGACAGTTTCCTGAAATACTCAATACCATTATATTTCATGGTCAAATTTGGAGGGAGATGCTCTTTCTCTGCTGCCTCCCTCCATATGACAAAGGCTGCACTAAAAACAAAGCTATTGATATTTGCATAGAACCCCCAAATTCTTCAATTAGTATATAAGGGTAGCTGACTCCACTCTGGGGTCCCTAGAGCATTCTACCCCAGTCTCTGGATTTTTGTCACATCGTCAACGGTGCGTATCTCTACCCAAAAAATGGAAAATGTGTCAATGGTGGGGAAATTGCAGCATAAAACATGTATAGAAACGTGTTGTTATCCATAGAAGCAGTTTTGTGGTGCCCAATACATTGCACACATTTGCATGGTGCCCCAAACACCTTATACTTCACTTGCTGCATCACTAAGTAACTTTGTAAATACCTTGAACTGATCATAAATTACAGCCTGTTATGTACTCCAGAGCTCCATTCACAGTTCTGCAGGCTTCAGACCTAAAATCTCCCAGTATTCCTTGCTTTTTCAGTGTCTGTATGGAGCTCGCTTTGGTGATTTGAAAAGTGTTATTTACACCATACAGGAAATAACTAACTCAGGATCAGTACAGGTTAAGTAATGTAATGTATGTACACAGTGACTCCACCAGCAGAATAGTGAGTGCAGCTCTGGAGTATAATACAGGATGTAACTCAGGATCAGTACAGGTTAAGTAATGTAATGTATGTACACAGTGACTCCACCAGCAGAATAGTGAGTGCAGCTCTGGAGTATAATACAGGATATAACTCAGGATCAGTACTGGATAATAATGTAATGTATGTACACTGTGACCCCACCAGCAGAATAGTGAGTGCAGCTCTGGAGTATAATACAGGATGTTACTCAGGATCAGTACAGGATAAGTAATGTAATGTATGTACACATTGACTCCACCAGCAGAATAGTGATTGCAGCTCTGTAGTATAATACAGGATGTAACTCAGGATCAGTACTGGATAATAATGTAATGTATGTACACAGTGACTCCACCAGCAGAATAGTGAGTGCAACTCTGGAGTATAATACAGGATGTAACTCGGGATCAGTACAGGATAAGTAATGTAATGTATGTATACAGTGACTCCACCAGCAGAATAGTGAGTGCAGCTCTGGAGTATAATACAGGATATAACTCCGGATCAGTACTGGATAATAATGTAATGTATGTACACAGTGACTCAACTTTTGATGTCGATTAATTCTCTATATAAACTGTAAAATGGTGTTCAAAGGTAGAATTCGCTTTTAAGAAAAAAAATAATTAATTGTGACAAAACAGAATGTATTTGCCTCACAGTTTTGCTGAAGTTTTTCTAGAGTGTCATACTCTTAAAGTGAGCTTAAAAGGGTTGTCCAGGCACGGACAACTGATGACCTATCCACAGGATAGGTCATTAGTATATGATCGGTGGGGGCCCAACACCCAGACCCCACACCGATCAGCTGCTCCCGGGCGCCGGATTTTATGCAGGTTATGCTGTATTCAGAGCCGGTAGCAGATGGCTCCGACCACTGCAGCTCGGCCGCTATTTCGTGGCTGGAGCCTATGGCTTTCAGCATTGACATCCAGTGCCCGAAGGCGGCCGGAGCAACTGATTAGCGTGGGGTCCGGGCGTCGGACGCCAGTCGATCATATACTGATGATCTATCCTGTGGACAGGTCGTCAGTTGTCTGTGCCTGAACAACCACTTTAAGTGATGGATGAACTTTCAATTATATTTTCATGCAATTGTTTCCTATACAGGTGACTGCTCCGTACCTCCACATTGGATCTCTAGCGGCAATGACTCTCTTATCTTGGCCAGTAGCGCTGTATTTTGTCAGGATGAATACGAAACGTAAGATGGTGGTTGATCTTCGTTAAAGGGTCTGTCTAGTTTATAGTTATAGAGGGTGTCCTCTTGACCAGAGTGGAGAGCGGTTACATAGAGCGTCTCTCTCTCTCTGGAGGACCTGTCCTTCCTGTATTACACAGAAAACACATTGATATGAATGGACACTGTGCAATACTTAATTTCTCCTGTGATGGCGCTGCAGGAAAATTGAACACGTGCTGCCACAAATCACAGCTGATCGCTGAGGGTCCCAGCAGGTAGACACTTTGTGATTTACTTATTGTCCAAGACTCTTCTAACCAGTATAGATTGTCCATGGTGGAGAACCCCTTTAATAATAATAAGCATAGTGAAGGCTCCTCAGTGCAGTCCTACAATACCGCAACTAGCTCCTTACCACCCAACGACTTTAAAGGAGACGTTCCAGTGCAAAATGAGAAACTTTGAAGTCTACATTAAATGGGAGAAATAGTTTTATACTATCTTTGGCCCCTTTTGCTTCCAATTTTGCAAAGTAGTACAAAATAGGCAACCTTTGGCATATGTTTGGCCCACAAAAAACAACGGGATACTTAATAAATACATTCCTATACTTTTTTTTTTTTACTAAATTAGGCTCCATTCACATCACATTTTGCCTATATGTTTGGCGTATATAGCGGGTAAGGCTCTTGACGTATGCATTTAATGTATCCATGGGCAATAACGTATACCAACCAGATGTATGATAAAAGAGTGTCCTTTTGGCTTACATGTGGCTGGTATATGTCTGAATACCATTTTCTATGCAGATTTGAGAGTCATTGGCAGACATATACAACTTTTATTGGCATCTAGTTGTACACATCTGGGGCAGACGTTCAGCGGCACTCTTTAATCGGTCCAATGCCCAAATGGAATGTGAACCTAGCCTTACAGGCCCAAAACCTGAGGCTGCACTACTGATTTCAGTGTTTTCCTCATAGGGAATAATTGGAGAGAATTTGCAGTGATTTACTGCGATATCCTGTCGCCATATAGACATAAAATTAAAGAAACCATGGCTGCCAAATAGATCTCACGCACATTAATGTGCACTTTTGTGTGGTTTTTCCGGTCATGTGTGAACACAACCTTATGTTTGTACTTCCAGGAATAAAAATAAAAGCAAAATATAATTTGTAATCTTATCCGTGTTAAAATTTGGCCCCCAAAAACAGACCTCAGGGGCTAGAACACTGTGGGGAAAGTAATTTGTTTCCATGCCACTGGTGCATGCAGCTTACAAAGGCAAAGATGTCTATATACAGATCCATGGACAATGGAAGCGGCATGTGGACATTGATACGGGATCCCTCCTCCACCCTGCAGCTATAGTCCCCAAGATTTGCTTTCAGAAGCCCTACCTTATTCATTAGACCGCAGTTCACACTTTTCAGTCTTCTGAGACTTGGTAGTTGTTTTATTTTAATGCTCTTGTACCAATATTTTATTTTCTCCATTCACCTTCAGAGCTGTTTGCAAAATCCTGCTGGTTGCCCTTGGAAACAGTCAGCAGTTTAGCTCCACCCCATTGTCAGTCTTGTGACCTAACTGCTAGGCTCTAACTGTATCACTGTTATCTAAGCTCCCACAATGCACTGCTCTCGGGTGACACATAACATAAGCATTAATACCTGGAAACAATATTTGTAATGACCCCGCTCTGGAAACCCAAGTAACCATTGTATATGGCGTCACTTAAAGTCAGCCACACAAGTTGGATTATGATCAGCCATCGCGACCTATCAAGCATACATCAGATTGTTCGTACAACCGATCGCATGCCGGGTGGGGGGGGGGGGGGGGCGCTTGCTCGAAGGGGCAAACAATCTGTAATCAGACGGTCATTCCGTACACATAGTTGTCAGCCAGGTGTTGGACATTTTGCACGACTTTTATCAAATGTGTATGGGCAGCTTCAGGAAAACACGTCACCCGCATTTGCTTTGAGGCTGTCTGGGATCCAAAGAAGTGGACAGTGACATCATTTTTAAGAATAATATATTGGCAAGTGACATCATTCTGTTAGAGGATCTTAGAAAAAAAATATTTAATTTCCGTCTCTGACCTCCTATTGACATCAATGGGAGGCAGAGAAAGCATTTTTTGCGGCGGATTTTTCCCACGGTGCTCACTGGCCGTGGCCGAAAAACGCCAAGAAAAACACGGCAAATGTTCTGCCGGCAGGTCAAAATCTGCCTCAAAATTCCTGAAGAACAGAAAAACTCTGCGTGAACAGGGCCTTAGGGAGTCTGAAGGGGACTAGTCAATAATCACTATTGGATTATCCATTTTTAGTGGCGCTTCCCCTTTAAAATGTAAATTTTTAAAATTTATTTTTCATTTTTACTCTTTATGTCTGTTTATATTTTCAGTCTCTCGGGTGATGATAATCAGTCCGTATATCGCCATGCTGCTAGTTCTGTATTTCTTACCACTGGGGATGTATTCCCCCTGCATTAGAGAGAAGGGGACGCTTGGGGCAAAACCATTGCTAATAGGACACAGAGGATCACCGACGGTGAGTGTCCACCTGAGGGCCAGACACTTGCGTATGAACTTACCGTAGAGAATCCTTACAGCCTGGTGGATAGGAGACTTCTCTGTTATAGATATAAGGGTCATGTGGTCAGCCCGCCTCTCAGACACTCGACACCTTACCGATTTTGCATTATCTCCCATATTTGTTCAGCACAGCTATATAAAGCATCACTCCACTTCTGAATATCATGTTACATCATCGTACATAAGAACTTCGAAAATGCTTTTCTTGTCTTTTATTACTTCGGTTACATCCAGAACTGCTTTTCTGTTGGAATCTGTCAACATCGTGCTGACAGACACGCCCCTAATAGCTAATCTGACAATACAATATACTAAACTAAACCCTTTTGTATTTCATTCTGGGAGATATATCATTTTTTTCAGACTACTCTACAGTTCCTCCTGTAAACACTGTGGGAAACGTTTCTAAAAAGATACATTTTGCTGCCCTTCTTTTTTCCGGCGCTATTAAAGATTTTTTTTAAAACCGGACACAAGAATTTATGTGAATTTTTAAATAATGGTGGCCAATCAATGACACCAGAAATGTTTTAACCACACCCCCCCCCCCCCCCCAAAGAGTTGAAAACTGACGCTCAAGGAGCGCACACAAATTTTGGCAATCAGACACAATATAAATGTGGCCCATCTCAATTTTTTCTGTCCCAAATCTACTTAAAACAATAATGTGCCCCAGTATCTTTTATAGTCACCCTGTGTATAGACACTGAACCAGCAAGGGAAGCAGGGAGATGTGAACTCAGAAGCTGACCTGAAACAAGCAAAACTATGATGCAGCTCTGGATGTGACTGGAGTATAAAACTCCTTACCTTCCTAAATCTGCTAGCACTGCATCCTGTAGGATGTTTTTTGTCTCCTCTTTGTACAGGTTTTATAGGGAAGCACAGATTTAGACAACCCCTATCCAAAAACATTATTAGGGTCCCCAGCAGGGAGTTACCCTATGATCAGCTTGTGAGATGGGGTGAAGTTGTACATATGGGAAGCACCTATACATTACTTAGTAAGGAAAATAAACTCTCTAAAAAGTATTTTGTCTTATTCCACTGCAGTTTGCGCCGGAAAATACCAAGATGTCCTTTGAAAAAACCATTGAGCTTGGAGGTGACGGCCTGGAGACCGACGTCAGAATCAGGTAAGGTCTAATCCACAAACTCTTTCTAATATCCGCCATGTAAATCCCACCATATCCGAAAAACTGTGCAAAAAAAATGATGTTTCTTCATCTATGACTTTTAATACACGATGGCGCACATGTATCAAACGAAATTCACCAGATTTTTTTTCATTTTTATCTACAGCATGTACGACAGATTTGAGTGGGCGCAGCAAATAGCGGCAATGGTCACGCCAAATGTATAGTCTGCTAGCACCATATTTACAGGCAAAATTATTGGAGCATATATGACAACCATGCTGTGGCATAAGGAAGAGAAGTGTGTCCAGTGAGTTGTACGAATATAATACGGAATCCATGATAAATTTGGCATAAATTGCGACAAAAACACCACTACTTGCTCTTCCTTCATTATTACGACACTATTGATAAATCTCCACTATTTGTGTATCGAATAGTGGCAACAGGGCCGGATAATAAAGAATGGGGTCCGGAGCAACAACTAAAGCAGCCGCCGTCCTCGTAATTTCTAAACAATTCTCATAATTTCAAAATATATATATATATATATATATACACAACGGTACATATGCACTTTGTAGACAAATCTTTACACCTAAATACTGCCATAAAATGTCTACACAATATTGCCATTCGGTACCCAAATAATACCTCCATACTGTATCCAAATAACACCTTTATACTGTATCTAAATAATATCCCCATACTGTATCCAAATAATACCTCCATACTGTATCCAAATAATACCTCCATACTGTATCCAAATAATACCTCCATACTGTATCCAAACAATACCTTCAGACTGTATCCAAATACCTCTATACTGTATCCAAATAATATCTCCATAATGTATCCAAATAATATCTACATAATGTAGCCAAATATCTCCATACTGTATCCAAATAATACCTCCATACTGTATCCAAATAATATCTCCATAATGTATCCAAATAATATCTACATAATGTAGCCAAATAATATCTTCATACTGTATCCAAATAATACCTCCATACTGTATCCAAATAATATCTCCATAATGTATCCAAATAATATCTACATAATGTAGCCAAATAATATCTTCATACTGTATCCAAATAATATCTACATAATGTAGCCAAATATCTCCATACTGTATCCAAATAATACCTCCATACTGTATCCAAATAATATCTCCATAATGTATCCAAATAATATCTACATAATGTAGCCAAATAATATCTACATAATGTATCCAAATATCTCCATACTGTATCCAAATAATATCTTCATACTGTATCCAAATAATACCTACATACTGTATCCAAATAATATCTCCATACTGTATCCAAATAATATCTCCATACTGTATCCAAATAATATCTCCATACTGTATCCAAATAATACCTCCATACTGTATCCAAATAATACCTCCATACTGTATCCAAATAATACCTCCATACTGTATCCAAATAATACCTCCATACTGTATTCAAATAATATCTCCATAATGTATCCAAATAATATCTACATAATGTAGCCAAATATCTCCATACTGTATCCAAATAATACCTCCATACTGTATCCAAATAATATCTCCATAATGTATCCAAATAATATCTACATAATGTATCCAAATAATATCTTCATACTGTATCCAAATAATACCTCCATACTGTATCCAAATAATATCTCCATAATGTATCCAAATAATATCTACATAATGTATCCAAATATCTCCATACTGTATCCAAATAATATCTACATAATGTAGCCAAATAATATCTCCATACTGTATCCAAATAATATCTCCATACTGTATCCAAATAATACCTACATACTGTATCCCAGGGGTCTCAAGCACGCGGGCCGCATGCGGCCCCTGAGGCTGTCATCTGCGGCCCGCGGGACACAGAGCCGCTAGTATCGGCTTTGCTCCGGGACTCTGTGGAATTCCCTGACATTGCTGTCCATATATGGACAGTGTTGTCAGGGTCTTCCCCAGAGCGGAGTCCCGGCAGAGCACTAGTATCGGCTCTGCTTCGGGACTCTGTGGAATTCCCTGACATTGTTGTCCATATATGGACAGCGATGTCTAGGGCTTCCCCAGAGCTGGACAGTGATGTCAGGAGCACAGCTGGAGTCCCAGTAGGAGCACTACTAGCACTCTGCCCGGGACTCCAGCTCTAGGGTTGCCCCTGACATCTCTGTCCATATATGAACAGTGATGTCAGGAGCAGAGCTGGAATCCTAGGTAGAGTGCTAGAAGCGGCTTTGCTCCGGGACTCCAGCTCTGGGGAAGCACCTGACATCACTGTCCATATATGTATAAAAGAGTATCCGGCACACCAATTTTGAAACAAAGGTATTTTTTATTTTGTTTTTGTTTTTAATGCCAGTGGCAGAGTGCGACGTTTCGGTCTAAGTGACCTTCATCAGGCACTGGAATAATTAAAGAACAGTAGTCAATACGAGAATGTATATCATACAATACAAGATATAAGGGAAGGGGGGGGGGGAAACAACAAGAATTACATCAAAATAAATTTGAACAAAGCAGTACAATTGAGTGGTGGTATCTGAGGACACAGGTTAAGGAATAGAAATGACATGAGTGTAATTATCCACTCAATTGTACTGCTTTGTTCAAATTTATTTAGATGTAATTCTTGTTGTGACAATATAATGCTTTATCCATACCTGTATTTGGATGTTTTCTACCTACTCCTGATTGTAGTTGTGTTTATTTTTACTCATTATTTCACTTATTGTTTTCTTTGCCTTTTGGAGTTTGATAAACCTTAACGTCTTTATACACTTGTTCAGAGTAACATGTATTTATGTAGTGATTTTTATACCCTTTTGTTCCCCCCCCTTCCCTTATATCTTGTATTGTATGATATACATTCTCATATTGACTACTGTTCTTTAATTATTCCAGTGCCTGATGAAGGTCACTTAGACCGAAACGTCGCACTCTGCCACTGGCATTAAAAACAAAAACAAAATAAAAAATGCCTTTGTTTCAAAATTGGTGTGCCAGATACTCTTTTATGTTTGGGTTGGGCCCCTATCCGTGCAAAACTTCACCCTTCCACGTATCTGGTGCTGTCTGAACCTATACACAAACTGTCCATATATGGACACTGATGTCAGTTGCTTCCCCAGAGTTCCGGAGCAGAGCCTATACTAGTGCTCCGCTCTGGGACACCGGCTCTGGGGTTGCACCTAACATCACATTCCAGTCCAAGAGGATCCCCTGACGTCACTGTGTATGGACAGTGACATCAGGGGCTCCTCCAGCAGAGGAATCCCTGGCCAAAGCGTTGGCAACGCTCTGGCTGGGGATTCCACTCCTAGAGGGAGCCCCAATGGAGAGGTCTAATGGGGGTGTGTGTGTGGCACTATCTACAAGGGGTGTGTGTGGCACTATCTACAAGGGGTGTGTGTGGCATATCTACAAGGGGTGTGTGTGGCATATCTACAGAGGGCACTGTGGCAACATCTACAGAGGGCACTGTGGCAACATCTACAGAGGGCACTGTGGGTGTGTGGCAGTATCTACAGAGGGCACTGGAATTATCTAGGGGTGTGTGGCAGTATCTACAGAGGACACTGTGGCAGTATCTAAAAAAGGGCTGCCCAATCTTGACATTTGTGTGTCTGCCAAACGCTGCCAACTGTATCCAAATAATATCTCCATACTGTATCCAAATAATATCTCCATACTGTATCCAAATAACACCTCCATACTGTATCCAAATAATATCTCCATACTGTATCCAAATAATACCTCCATACTGTATCCAAATAATATCTACATACTGTATCCAAATAATATCTACATACTGTATCCAAATAACAACTCCATACTGTATCCAAATAATATCTCCATACTGTATCCAAATAATATCTCCATACTGTATCCAAATAATATCTCCATACTGTATCCAAATAATATCTCCATACTGTATCCAAATAACACCTCCATACTGTATCCAAATAATATCTTCATACTGTATCCAAATAATATCTCCATACTGTATCCAAATAATACCTCCATACTGTATCCAAATAATACCTCCATACTATATCCAAATAATACCTCCATACTGTATCCAAATAATATCTACATACTGTATCCAAACAATATCTACATACTGTATCCAAATAATAACTCTATACTGTATCCAAATAATATCTCCATACTGTATCCAAATAATATCTCCATACTGTATCCAAATAATATCTCCATACTGTATCCAAATAATATCTCCATACTGTATCCAAATATCTACATACTGTATCCAAATAATACCTACATACTATATCCAAATAATACCTACATACTGTATCCAAATAATACCTCCATACTGTATCCAAATAATACCTCCATACTGTATCCAAATAATACCTCCATACTGTATCCAAATAATATCTCCATACTGTATCCAAATAATATCTCCATACTGTATCCAAATAATATCTCCATACTATATCCAAATAATATCTACATACTGTATCCAAATAACAACTCCATACTGTATCCAAATAATATCTCCATACTGTATCCAAATAACACCTCCATACTGTATCCAAATAATATCTTCATACTGTATCCAAATAATATCTCCATACTGTATCCAAATAATATCTCCATACTGTATCCAAATAATACCTCCATACTGTATCCAAATAATATCCCCATACTGTATCCAAATAATATCTCCATACTGTATCCAAATAATACCTACATACTGTATCCAAATAATACCTACATACTGTATCCAAATAATACCTACATACTGTATCCAAATAATAACTACATACTGTATCCAAATAATATCTACATACTATATCCAAATAATACCTACATACTATATCCAAATAATATCTCCATACTGTATCCAAATAATACCTACATACTGTATCCAAATAATCCTCCATACTGTATCCAAATAATATCTCCATACTGTATCCAAATAATATCTCCATACTGTATCCAAATAATATCTTCATACTGTATCCAAATAATATCTCCATACTGTATCCAAATAATACCTCCATACTGTATCCAAATAATATCTCCATACTGTATCCAAATAATATCTACATAATGTATCCAAATAATACCTCCATACTATATCCAAATAATACCTCCATACTGTATCCAAATAATATCCCCATACTGTATCCAAATAATATCTACATAATGTATCCAAATAATATCTCCATACTGTATCCAAATAATACCTCCATACTGTATCCAAATAATACCTCCATACTATATCCAAATAATACACTGTGGCAACATCTACAGAGGGCACTGTGGGTGTGTGGCAGTATCTACAGAGGGCACTGGAATTATCTAGGGGTGTGTGGCAGTATCTACAGAGGACACTGTGGCAGTATCTAAAAAAGGGCTGCCCAATCTTGACATTTGTGTGTCTGCCAAACGCTGCCAACTGTATCCAAATAATATCTCCATACTGTATCCAAATAATATCTCCATACTGTATCCAAATAATATCTCCATACTGTATCCAAATAACACCTCCATACTGTATCCAAATAATATCTCCATACTGTATCCAAATAATACCTCCATACTGTATCCAAATAATATCTACATACTGTATCCAAATAATATCTACATACTGTATCCAAATAACAACTCCATACTGTATCCAAATAATATCTCCATACTGTATCCAAATAATATCTCCATACTGTATCCAAATAATATCTCCATACTGTATCCAAATAATATCTCCATACTGTATCCAAATAACACCTCCATACTGTATCCAAATAATATCTTCATACTGTATCCAAATAATATCTCCATACTGTATCCAAATAATATCTCCATACTGTATCCAAATAATATCTCCATACTGTATTCAAATAATACCTCCATACTGTATCCAAATAATATCTCCATACTGTATCCAAATAATATCTCCATACTGTAGCCAAATAATATCTCCATACTGTATCCAAATAATATCTCCATACTGTATCCAAATAATATCTCCATACTGTATCCAAATAATATCTCCATACTGTATCCAAATAATATCTACATACTGTATCCAAATAATACCTACATACTGTATCCAAATAATACCTACATACTATATCCAAATAATACCTACATACTATATCCAAATAATATCTACATACTGTATCCAAATAATATCTACATACTGTATCCAAATAATACCTCCATACTGTATCCAAATAATACCTCCATACTGTATCCAAATAATATCTCCATACTGTATCCAAATAATATCTCCATACTGTATCCAAATAATATCTCCATACTATATCCAAATAATATCTACATACTGTATCCAAATAACAACTCCATACTGTATCCAAATAATATCTCCATACTGTATCCAAATAATATCTCCATACTGTATCCAAATAATATCTCCATACTGTATCCAAATAATACCTACATACTGTATCCAAATAACACCTCCATACTGTATCCAAATAATATCTTCATACTGTATCCAAATAATATCTCCATACTGTATCCAAATAATATCTCCATACTGTATCCAAATAATACCTCCATACTGTATCCAAATAATACCTCCATACTGTATCCAAATAATATCTCCATACTGTATCCAAATAATACCTCCATACTGTATCCAAATAATACCTCCATACTGTATCCAAATAATACCTCCATACTGTATCCAAATAATACCTCCATACTGTATCCAAATAATATCCCCATACTGTATCCAAATAATGTATCCATACTGTATCCAAATAATATCCCCATACTGTATCCAAATAATATCTCCATACTGTATCCAAATAATATCTTCATACTGTATCCAAATAATATCTCCATACTGTATCCAAATAATATCTCCATACTGTATCCAAATAATACCTCCATACTGTATCCAAATAATACCTCCATACTGTATCCAAATAATATCTCCATACTGTATCCAAATAATATCCCCATACTGTATCCAAATAATGTATCCATACTGTATCCAAATAATATCCCCATACTGTATCCAAATAATATCTCCATACTGTATCCAAATAATAACTACATACTATATCCAAATAATACCTACATACTATATCCAAATAATATCTCCATACTGTATCCAAATAATCCTCCATACTGTATCCAAATAATCCTCCATACTGTATCCAAATAATATCTCCATACTGTATCCAAATAATATCTCCATACTGTATCCAAATAATATCTCCATACTGTATCCAAATAATCCTCCATACTGTATCCAAATAATCCTCCATACTGTATCCAAATAATATCTCCATACTGTATCCAAATAATACCTCCATACTGTATCCAAATAATATCTCCATACTGTATCCAAATACCTCCATACTATATCCAAATAATACCTACATACTGTATCCAAATAATAACTACATACTGTATCCAAATAATACCTCCATACTGTATCCAAATAATACCTCCATACTGTATCCAAATAATATCTCCATACTGTATCCAAATAATATCTCCATACTGTATCCAAATAATATCTCCATACTATATCCAAATAATATCTACATACTGTATCCAAATAACAACTCCATACTGTATCCAAATAATATCTCCATACTGTATCCAAATAATATCTCCATACTGTATCCAAATAATATCTCCATACTGTATCCAAATAATACCTACATACTGTATCCAAATAACACCTCCATACTGTATCCAAATAATATCTTCATACTGTATCCAAATAATATCTCCATACTGTATCCAAATAATATCTCCATACTGTATCCAAATAATACCTCCATACTGTATCCAAATAATACCTCCATACTGTATCCAAATAATATCTCCATACTGTATCCAAATAATACCTCCATACTGTATCCAAATAATACCTCCATACTGTATCCAAATAATACCTCCATACTGTATCCAAATAATACCTCCATACTGTATCCAAATAATATCCCCATACTGTATCCAAATAATGTATCCATACTGTATCCAAATAATATCCCCATACTGTATCCAAATAATATCTCCATACTGTATCCAAATAATATCTTCATACTGTATCCAAATAATATCTCCATACTGTATCCAAATAATATCTCCATACTGTATCCAAATAATACCTCCATACTGTATCCAAATAATACCTCCATACTGTATCCAAATAATATCTCCATACTGTATCCAAATAATATCCCCATACTGTATCCAAATAATGTATCCATACTGTATCCAAATAATATCCCCATACTGTATCCAAATAATATCTCCATACTGTATCCAAATAATAACTACATACTATATCCAAATAATACCTACATACTATATCCAAATAATATCTCCATACTGTATCCAAATAATCCTCCATACTGTATCCAAATAATCCTCCATACTGTATCCAAATAATATCTCCATACTGTATCCAAATAATATCTCCATACTGTATCCAAATAATATCTTCATACTGTATCCAAATAATATCTCCATACTGTATCCAAATACCTCCATACTATATCCAAATAATACCTACATACTGTATCCAAATAATATCTCCATAATGTATCCAAATAATATCTACATAATGTATCCAAATAATATCTACATACTGTATCCAAATAATATCTACATACTGTATCCATACAGTCCCTGGTGGTCCGGGGCAGTTAACATTTTTATGTTCCTCTCCTAGGTTGTTCCTGCCGGTCGAATCCTTGTGGGCACCCTAGAAAACAGGGGCCCTGGGCAATTGTTCAGTTGTATCATTATTGTCCATAGTAACTAATAGGATTCCAGCTTTCACATAATAGAAGTGATCTGACTGATTGATAACGGCGGCACTGACACTAGTGTTTTGTCCTTTCTAATTTCTATGACAACTTAAAAAATGGGACAAGAAAATGGGGGTTTCATGACCGGTGGAGTTAGCAGAGAGATTGTCCCATTAGATGTTTGAGGAGATAAAGGTTTTACAAAGTGGTGGCTCCAGTTGTAAGATCTGAGGCAGGGATTGTCCTCGGTGTAGCATTTATCTGTAAATGAACTGATGGGACGGAGTCCAGCGATTAATTCTGCGGTCTGATAAAGGAGATGCTGCTCCCCCCCCCCCAGCACGACAATCTCCGTGTGAACGAGGAGAAGGCTGAACGGCGAAAAACCTGAGAGCAAAATGGCCCTTAAATAATCCCCCCCCCCTTACACCAGAAACCAGATTATCTATGATTTACTGATCTATATCTGAAAAAAGAGAATAAGACTTCATCTGTACAAGATGTAAAAAGATCACAGTGCACCGCATTATCCGACCACATAGAAATCTATACAGTGTCACATTAATACCAGACAACTCTTAGGCTGGGTTCACACGAGCATGTTCGGTCCGTAAAGGACGGAATGTATTTTGGCTGCAAGTCCCGGACCGAACACACTGCAGGGAGCCGGGCACCTAGCATCATAGTTATGTACGACGCTCGGAGTCCCTGCCTCTCCGTGGAACTACTGTCCCATACTGAAAACATGATTACAGTACAGGACAGTTGTCCTGCAGCGAGGCAGGGACTCCTAGCGTCGTACATAACTATGATGCTAGGAGCCCGGCTCCCTGCACTGTGTTCGGTCCAGGACTTGCGGCCGAAATACATTCCGTCCTTTACGGGACGAACATGCTCGTGTGAATCCAGCCTTAAAGGGGAATGCCAATGTAATCTTGAATCACAATGCACTTACCTGTTCAGATCCCTATTCTTGTACATAGAGGGTAGGATTATAGTAGTAATATTCTTGTATATAGGAGCAGTATTATAGTAGTTATATTCTTGTATATAAGGAGCTGTATTATAGTAGTTATATTCTTGTATATAGGGGGCAGTATTATAGTAGTTATATTCTTGTATATAGGGGGCAGTATTATAGTAGTTATATTCTTGTATATAGGGGGCAGTATTATAGTAGTTATATTCTTATACATAGGGGGCAGTATTATAGTAGTTATATTCTTGTACATAGGGGCAGTATTATAGTAGTTATATTCTTGTGTATAGGAGCAGTATTATAGTAGTTATATTCTTGTATATAGGGGCAGTATTATAGTTGTTATATTCTTGTATATAGGGGGCAGTATTATAGTAGTTATATTCTTGTATATAGGTGTAATGATGGGGTAGGGAGACAGACACGTGAGCCCTAATCTACCCGCCACTCAGTCCCTGCCTACTTGCACGGCCTGTCCTAGGCGATGGCGTACAAATGGGCGACTGTCCCTACGCTCAATAGGTGTACGACAGACAAACAGACAAGGGTACACAGAAGCAAAGGGAAATGGGGCAGTTGCCCACGGCAACACCGTGAGCAACAGGAGTAGTGAACGAGCCGAGTCAAACCAGGAGTGTACGAGGTACCAAACGCAGAGCAGGAGCGTAGTAAGTAAAGCCAGGGTCAAAATGAAGCAAAGTCAATAATAATAGCAGGAGCAGCAGAGCCAGGAAACAGGAAAGAATCACAGGCAAAGACAAGCAGGAAATGAAGGTATAAATAGGCCGAGGGCGGGAGCTAGAACCGTCTGGCCAGGCTATGATAGGTTCTCCCACTCCTGAGCCTACCAGCCTGAGTGGTAGCAGATCGAGATCTATGAGACCTAGGAGCAGGTGCAGACTGATTAACCACAGGCGTCGACACAGAAGCTGTGTCAGGCAGATCCTTTACAATAGTGGGCAGTATTATAGTAGTTATATTCTTGTATATAGGGGCAGTATTATAGTAGTTATATTCTTGTATATAGGGCAGTATTATAGTAGTTATATTCTTGTATATAGGGGCAGTATTATAGTAGTTATATTCTTGTATATAAGGGCAGTATTATAGTAGTTATATTGTTGTATATAGGAGCAGTATTATAGTAGTTATATTCTTGTATATAGGGGCAGTATTATAGTAGTTATATTCTTGTACATAGGGGCTGTATTATAGTAGTTATATTCTTGTATATAGGTGCAGTATTATAGTAGTTATATTCTTGTATATAGGAGGCAGTATTATAGTAGTTGTATACTTGTACATAGGGGACAGTATTATAGTAGTTGTATACTTGTACATAGGGGACAGTATTATAGTAGTTATATTCTTGTTTATAGGGGCAGTATTATAGTAGTTATATTCTTGTATATAGGGGCAGTATTATAGTAGTTATATTCTTGTATATAGTGACAGCATTATAGTAGTTATATTCTTGTATATAGGCAGTATTATAGTAGTTATATTCTTGTATATAGGAGGCAGTATTATAGTAGTTACTTGTATATAGGGAGCAGTATTATAGTAGTTATATTCTTGTATATAGGAGTTGTAGTATAGTAGTTATATTCTTGTATATAGGAGGCAGTATTATACTAGTTATATTCTTGTATATAGGAGGCAGTATTATAGTAGTTATATTCTTGTATGTAGGGGGCAGTATTATAGTAGTTATATTCTTGTATATAGGAGGCAGTATTATAGTAGTTACTTTCTTGTATATAGGGGCAGTATTATAGTAATTATATTCTCGTATATAGGGGGCAGTATTATAGTAGTTATATTCTTGTATATGGGGGCAGTATTATAGTAGTTATATTCTTGTATATGGGGCAGTATTATAGTAGTTATATTATTGTATATAGGGTCAGTATTATAGTAGTTATATTCTTGTATATAGGGGCAGTATTATAGTAGTTATATTCTTGTATATAGGGGGCAGTATTATAGTAGTTATATTCTTGTATATAGGAGGCAGTATTATAGTAGTTATATTCCTGTATATAGGAGGCAGTATTATAGTAGTTATATTCTTGTATATAGGAGGCAGTAATATAGTAGTTATATTCCTGTATATAGGAGGCAGTATTATAGTAGTTATATTCTTGTATATATGAGCAGTATTATAGTAGTTATATTCTTGTATATAGGAGGCAGTATTATAGTAGTTATATTCTTGTATATAGGAGCAGTATTATAGTAGTTATATTCTTGTATATAGGAGGCAGTATTATCGTAGTTATATTCTTGTATATAGGGGGCAGTATTATAGTAGTTATATTCTTATATATAGGGGCAGTATTATAGTAGTTATATTCTTGTATATAGGAGCAGTATTATAGTAGTTATATTCTTGTATATAGGAGCAGTATTATAGTAGTTATATTCTTGTATATAGGGGCAGTATTATAGTAGTTATATTCTTGTATATAGGATCAGTATTATAGTAGTTATATTCTTGTATATAGGGGGCAGTATTATAGTAGTTATATTCTTGTATATAGGGGCAGTATTATTGTAGTTATATTCTTGTATATAGGGGCAGTATTATAGTAGTTATATTCTTGTACATAGGGGCAGTATTATAGTAGTTATATTCTTGTATATAGGGAGCAGTATTATAGTAGTTATATTCTTGTATATAGGAGCAGTATTATAGTAGTTACTTTCTTGTATATAGGGGGCTGTATTATAGTAGTTACTTTCTTGTATATAGGAGCAGTATTATAGTAGTTACTTTCTTGTATATAGGGGGCTGTATTATAGTAGTTACTTTCTTGTACATAGGAGGCAGTATTATAGTAGTTATATTCTTGTATATAGGAGCAGTATTATAGTAGTTACTTTCTTGTATATAGGGGGCTGTATTATAGTAGTTACTTTCTTGTATATAGGAGCAGTATTATAGTAGTTACTTTCTTGTATATAGGAGGCAGTATTATGTAAGCAAAGAAAAATATGAAATATAAGAAAACTCTTTTTTTTTTTAATTTGTCTTTTCTGAATTCATTATCACTTGGGATGTTATAATATTGTCAGATGTTATATGTCCCTGTCCTTTTCCTATTTTGATATGATATTTTACAAGTTGTTTTCCTGTGCTTTATTACGTATTAGTAAATAAGGGTTGCTGGTACTTATGGTCCCACAGTTGTTGATGATTTACATGCAATAAACAATTATTGTGGTGTAGATCTGAACACTGAGCTGATTTATTCAATGTTTTGTGCTCCTGATCCAGGATTCTTAACAAGTCCGTCATTGTCACCGTATAAATGGAGGCTTATGTGTTGCATTTGTGGCGTTTGTCCAGTGCTCAGTGCGTATGGTCTGCGACTGATCTTATATTTACCACGAATGACAGTAATGTTTTCCCTTCCAGTTATGATGGCGTCCCCTTTCTTATGCACGACAGCACTTTAAAAAGAACAACAAACGTGGAGGAAATGTCTCCGATCTTTACCGTCATCAATGTCGCCTACTCACTTTGGGTTATGCTGAAAACTCTTAATGCTGGGAAGTGGTTTTCACAGGTAAGGCCAGTGTCCGCTTTATACAGTTCCCCGCTCATTTAAAGGGAGATACTGTATGTCAGGGGTTCACAACCGTTTCTAGTTCGAGGGCCACTTTTGCAGGTTGTACCAAGAGCTGCAATAAAACTTAAAGGGGTATACACATCTGAGACATTTATGGCATATCCACAATATATGCCATAAATGTCTGATAAAAGGGGTTTCCACTTTGGGGACTTCCACCTGTCACGAGAAAGGGGGTCCTTTGCTTCTCCATTTAGTACTCCAAACTGAGAATTTTGCATCACACCAGGTAATGCCCATTTACTCAGCATGCATGGGAAGAGAAGATCTCTATTTTCAGAAGGCAGAGGGATGGAAAAAGACCCCGAAACACAGGATAGACGCACAGTATCTGGCTTGATGAAATTTTATAAACATCTACTGCCTAAGGAGGTTTTTTTTTATCATGATAGATTTTAATGGATGTATTATCAGGAAACAACATATTATTTCAATTAGGTTTTATAATAAAAAAAAATTGTATTCATTGCTTTTTTAAATTATATTTTATCTCTTCCTTTGAGCAATGCTCTATGGATCATGTGAAATGTGGATAAATAAAGTCCCACACATTTTTCACCCATATCTTTGGAGCACTGCCTGATTTTGGATTATATTTTACTGGGTATGCTTTACTGGCTAGGCTTTTTTGGCCCTGACCCTGGAAGGCTTGGACCCATCCACTTTTGGGCAATTGTGCGGCTGTTTTTTTTTATTTCTCTCTGGTTAGAGCAGGCACAATAGGCTGATGTTTTCTGTAGCTCATTTGTCAGCTTTGCTTTGTAGACTTGAACAGTGTCAGCAGAGTCATGTCATTATCATTAGAAAGGTGGATGAGTTAGGCTTCGTTCACATCTGTGCTAGGGTCCCGTACCGATGTTCCATCGGAGCTTTCCGTCAGGATGGGACCCTGACTGACACAAACGGAAACCAAAGGTTTCCGTTTCTATCACCATTGATTTCAATGGTGACGAATCCGGTGCCAATGGTTTCCGTTTGTGTCAGTTATGCAGGGGTTCCGTCGTTTTGACGGAATCAATGGGGTAGTCGACTAGGTATGGTTTCTGATCAGCCGATCAGCCGATCAACCTTGGAGACTTCTTTAGAAGTGCTGCTGGTTATAATGGCGCCCCTTTCCGATATATTATTAAGTTATTCTAAAGTTTCATTTAAAAATTGCTATTGCTTTAATCTACATTTTCCTGTTCCCCAGAATCCACCATTTTCCCATATGGAAATCTTGTCCGATACAGACCAGCAGAGGGCTATGAATCAGTCCATTTACAAACTGATCGATTTCCTAAGCCTTGCTGACCGTGCCAATAAGACGGTGCTCTTTGACCTTTATCGCCCTCCGGAGGATCATCCCTACCGCGACACTTGGATCAACCGGACACTGGAAGTTATCAATGAGGCCGCTATTGATCCAAAACTGGTATATATAAATATGTCCAAAAAATCTCTGATCTCTATGATCAAGCACTAATATATTAGCTTAGAGGGATAGTAGCAACTATGTTGTGAAAATAGAATTGTTGCAGAGCTCTTCTCGCTGATTACTATTATTTCCCTGCTTTCTCTTTGGGATGATTTACTGTAAAGTTTTTACATTTCAAACATGATTTTTACCTGTGAATCAGATCTCCGCTACATTAGAGATGGGGGCGCTGTTGCATAGGAGTATATAGAAGGTACTAGAAACTGGTAGTGGTAAAAAGTGGTACTGCAAGAAGAGAAGTAATTCATAGTAAGATTTGAAGCATTCACTGCCTCTTGCCATAGATGAGCAGTGTTGTGGGAGCTGTATAGTACCCCCACCCTATAACAGAATCTGAGATATTGAAGAAGGTGGCCATAAACTTGAGATATTTGTTGGTCGATCCTCCCAATTATGGAGGGCTACAGGCATTAGATTGTCAGCAAAATCTGCCAACATGGCCACCTTGAGTCATGCGCCACTATATGGGCTACCTGTGTGGTCCAATTGCCTGTCCCTGTGGTATAAGACATTGATATATAGTCCTTTATATCGGTCTACATGCAGGTATCACCTATGACTTGTCTCACGTCTGGATCCTCAGGTAGTCATCTTTTTATTTTTTAGGTCTTATGGTTGCCAAATGAAATGAGACCCTTTGTCCAGTCCGTGGCTCCGGGTTTTCAGCAGACATTGGGTTTTAAAGCGAGTATGGAAGAGCTTGTCAGCGATCACATTGTGAAACTGAACCTGCCGTACAGCGAGATGTCCCAGCAAGACATCAGGTAGTCGGTACAGAAGTTTTCTACCTTTATTCTAATCTTGACACATGAAGCTTCGACACTAAATTTAAAGGGGATCTCCATTTTTCTAATGCTCTGATTATGAATGTAGGATGACGGCTGTTTTCCCCTCTTCTCTGCTGTCTGCACAGTGTCAATCTTGCTCTAAGCTGAACAGTTAAGTCCTGTTTGACAGTCTGGTTGCTAGGGATACACTGCCTAACAACCGCAGCCTTTGATGTGAGCCTGTCAGGCAGCCTGTCTGTCTCAAGTCTTCAGCTCAAAGTCAAATTAAAACTGAGCTGAGGGTAGAAAAGGGGCAAATAGCCCTTGTGTTCACATCCGTACCATTCCTTGTGTCTGCTTGCTGTCAGTGAAAGGGAAAATTCTTGATCATCTCCAGTAGCTGAAAACACATATAGACCTAATACAGTACTTCTCTCAGCTGAGGGTTTGCTACAATGGTAACCAGTATACTCTGTGAGCTAAACAGCCTAGACTCCACTGATACATTGTAACAAACTATCAGGACCAGAGATTTGTGCTGCTTATGTATTTATAAAGCGGCTAGATATCTTGTAGCAAACTCTCAGCTATGAGAAGTATAAGGCCCTGTTCACACAGGTTTTTTTTTTTTTACGCGGAAACGGCTGAAATCCCTCCCCATTGATTTCAATGGTATGTGGAGGCGTATTTTTTTTCCCGGGCAGCTTGTAGCTGCTCGCGGAAAAAAAACTGCGGAACGTCCTATCTTGCCGAGGTGCCGCCTCTGACCTCCTATTGAAATCAGAAAAAACCCCCAAGGCAAAATTCCTGAAGGAATTCTGAGACAGATTTTTTCTGTGTGAACAGGGCACTACAGGATTCCAGCCTCTAAATGTAAGCATGTTCCTATTCATTGCAGCAAGCAGAGATCTTGAAAGTGTAAGGAAACAGAAAATGTAAAAAATTCTGAAGTTTTCATTATTTACCCAAAAAATAGAAAACTCATATAAAGAATTTTTTCAATAAAATAAACAGGACACTTTTCCCATCGTGCCATGAACTGGTACAACTAAAGAAACTGTGATTGCATTCAGTATGAGCTGACGTGACATCTCTGACCCCATTTAGAACCAAGTTAAGCAATGCAACATGTAAAAACATAAAAGAACCTCTTGCTTCTATCTAGAGACAGAACACAAGTTTGACATTAAGAACTAAGGATTATTTAACGTTCGCTGCAGAAATCTATTTATAAGCCGGGTTGTTTGGTGGCAGGGACACAATGATAATGCTGTTTATCTGCACTCTGCTATACAATCCAGGTTCACAGCCCACTGCTGTGTTTAATGGCCCCTTGACAGCAATAGCCGCCCACATGCACCTGGCTCCAGAGCTCTCCAATTATATGTAAAGCTCTGTAAGCAGAGAAAACCAACACTGGTACCCAGAAATTGTAAGATCCGTAAATCCCCTGATCACTGACCAGTCACATAAGACTGTAGACTGCTACTAAAGAGCAACTCCGGCCACAATATCATGTAAAATCAATGGAGCAGTACATTCTTTATAATTTACATAGGAAAGACATTTAATAAACTAGGTATTACCATACTGCCCCTATGTACAAGAATCTAACTACTATAATACTGCCCCTATGTACAAGAATATAACTACTATAATACTGCCCCTATGTACAAGAATATAACTACTATATTACTGCCCCTATGTACAAGAATATAACTACTATAATACTGCCCCTATATACAAGAATATAATAACTATAATACTGCCCCTATATACAAGAATATAACTACTATAATACTGCTCCTATATACAAGAATATAACTACTATAATACTGCCCCTATGTACAAGAATATAACTACTATAATACTGCTCCTATATACAAGAATATAACTACTATAATACTGCCCCTATGTACAAGAATATAACTACTATATTACTGCCCCCTATGTACAAGAATATAACTACTATATTACTGCCCCTATGTACAAGGATATAACTACTATAAGGCTGCCCCCTATGTACAAGGATATAACTACTATAATACTGCCCCTATATACAAGAAAATAACTACTATAATACTGCCCCTATGTACAAGAATATAACTACTATAATACTGCTCCCTATATACAAGAATATAACTACTATAATACTGCCCCTATATACAAGAATATAACTACTATAATGCTGCTCCCTATATACAAGAATATAACTACTATAATACTGCCCCCTATATACAAGACTATAACTACTATAATACTGCCCCCTATATACAAGAATATAACTACTATAATACAGCCCCCTATATACAAGAATATAACTACTATAATACTGCCCCCTATATACAAGAATATAACTACTATAATCCTACCCCCTATATACAAGAATATAACTACTATAATACTGCCCCCCATATACAGGAATATAACTACTATAATACTGCCCCCTATATATAAGAATATAACTACTATAATACTGCCCCTATATACAAGAATATAACTACTATAATACTGCCCTCTATATACAATAATATAATTACTATAATACTGCACCCTATATACAAGAATATAACTACTATAATACTGCTCCTATATACAAGAATATAACTACTATAATACTGATCCTATATACAAGAATATAACAACTATAAAACTGCCCTCTATGTACAAGAATATAACTACTATAATATTACCCCCTATGTACAAGGATATAACTACTATAATACTGCCCCTATATACAAGAATATAACTACTATAATACTGCCCCTATATACAAGAATATAGCTACTATAATACGGCCCCCTATATACAAGAATATAACTACTATAATACTGCCCCTATATACAAGAATATAACTACTATAATGCTGCTCCCTATATACAAGAATATAACTACTATAATACTGCTCCTATATACAAGAATATAGCTACTATAATACTGCTCCTATATACAAGAATATAACTACTATATACTATAATACTGCCTCCATATACAAGAATATAACTACTATAATACTGCCCCTATGTACAAGAATATAACTACTATATTACTGCCCCTATGTACAAGGATATAACTACTATAATACTGCCCCTATGTACAAGGATATAACTACTATAATACTGCCCCTATGTACAAGAATATAACTACTATAATACTGCTCCTATATACAAGAATATAACTACTATAATACTGCCCCTATATACAAGAATATTACAACTATAATACTCCCCCTATATACAAGAATATAACTACTATAATACTGCTCCTATATACAAGAATATAACTACTATAATAGTGCCCCTATATACAATAATATAACTACTCTAATACTGCTCCCTATATACAAGAATATAACTACGATAATACTGCCCCTATATACAAGAATATAACTACTATAATACTGCTCCTATATACAGGAATATAACTACTATCATACTGCTCCTGTATACAAGAATATAATTACTATAATACTGCCCATATATACAAGAATATAACTACTATAATACTGCCCCTATATACAAGAATATAACTACTATAATACTGCCGCCTATATACAAGAATATAACTACTATAATACTGCCCCTATATACAAGGATATAACTACTATAATACTGCCCCTATATACAAGAATATAACTACTATAATACTGCCCCCTATATACAAGAATATAACTACTATAATACTTCCCCTATATACAAGAATATAACTACTATAATACTACCCCTATATACAAGAATATAACTAATATAATACTGCTACCTATATACAAGAATATAAATACTATAATACTGCTCCTATATACAAGAATATAACTACTATAATACTGCTCCTATATACAAGAATATAACTACTATAATACTGCTCCTATATACAAGAATATAACTACTATAATACTGCCCCTATATACAAGAATATTACAACTATAATACTCCCCCTATATACAAGAATATAACTACTATAATACTGCTCCTATATACAAGAATATAACTACTATAATAGTGCCCCTATATACAATAATATAACTACTCTAATACTGCTCCCTATATACAAGAATATAACTACGATAATACTGCCCCTATATACAAGAATATAACTACTATAATACTGCTCCTATATACAGGAATATAACTACTATCATACTGCTCCTGTATACAAGAATATAATTACTATAATACTGCCCATATATACAAGAATATAACTACTATAATACTGCCCCTATATACAAGAATATAACTACTATAATACTGCCGCCTATATACAAGAATATAACTACTATAATACTGCCCCTATATACAAGGATATAACTACTATAATACTGCCCCTATATACAAGAATATAACTACTATAATACTGCCCCCTATATACAAGAATATAACTACTATAATACTTCCCCTATATACAAGAATATAACTACTATAATACTACCCCTATATACAAGAATATAACTAATATAATACTGCTACCTATATACAAGAATATAAATACTATAATACTGCTCCTATATACAAGAATATAACTACTATAATACTGCTCCTATATACAAGAATATAACTACTATAATACTGCCCCTATAAACAAGAATATAACTACTATAATACTGCCCCTATAAACAAGAATATAACTACTATAATACTGCTCCTATATACAAGAATATAACTACTATAATACTGCCCCTATAAACAGGAATATAACTACTATAATACTGCTCCTATATGCAAGAATATAACTACTATAATACTGTCCCTATATACAAGAATATAACTACTATAATACTGCCCCTATATACAAGAATATAACTACTATAATACTGCTCCTATACACAAGAATATAACTACTATAATACTGCCCCTATACACAATAATATAACAACTATAATACTGCTCCTATATTCAAGAATATAACTACTATAATACTGCCCCTATATACAAGAATATAACTACTATAATATTGCTCCTATATACAAGAATATAACTACTATAATACTGCTCACTATATACAAGAATATAACTACTATAATACTGCCCCTATATACTAGAATATAACTACTATAATACTGCTCCTATATTCAAGAATATAACTACTATAATACTGCTCCTATATACAAGAATATAACTACTATAATATTGCTCCTATATACAAGAATATAACTACTATAATACTGCCCCCTATATACAAGAATGTAACTACTATAATACTGCCCCCTATATACAAGAATATAACTACTATAATACTGCCCCTATATACAAGAATATAACTACTATAATATTGCTCCTATATACAAGAATATAACTACTATAATACTGCTCACTATATACAAGAATATAACTACTATAATACTGCTCCTATATACAAGAATATAACTACTATAATACTGCCCTCTATGTACAAGAATATAACTACTATAATATTACCCCTTATGTACAGGGATAAAACTAGTATAATACTGCCCCTATATACAAGAATATAACTACTATAATACTGCCCCTATATACAATAATATAGCTACTATAATACGGCCCCCTATATACAAGAATATAACTACTATTAGGGCGGGTTCACACATAGCGGAATTTCACTTAAATTCCGCTGCGGACACTCCGCAGCGTTAATCCGCAGCGGAGCCGTTTCTCCATTGACTTTCACTTTAATTTAGCAGTGTTCGTTTACACGATGCGTACAATTCCGCTGCGGAGCATAGGCTGCGGAGCGGAATTTGGTGTCCGCAGCATGCTCTGTCTGTTGCGGAGCAGTGGCGGACTGGTTGCGGACTCATGGCGGAATTTCTCCATTGACTTCAATGGAGAGTCAAAATTCCGCAATGAAGTCCGCAGATCTTATGTGTGCTGCGGAGCGTATTGTTTTTACTACCATGACATTTCTTCATTCTGGCTGGACCTATGTATTTCTAGGTCTACAGCCAGACTGAGGAAGTCAATGGGGCTCCCGTAATGACGGGAGCGTTGCTAGGAGACGTCTGTAAATAGTCACTGTCCAGGGTGCTGAAAGAGTTACGCGATCGGCAGTAACTGTTTCTGCACCCGGGACAGTGACTACCGATCTCAATATACATGTATCTGTAAAAAAAAATATAAGTTCATACTTACCGAGAACTCCCTGCGTCTGTCTACAGTCCGGCCTCCCAGGATGACGTTTCAGTGTAAGTGACGGCTGCAGCCAATCACAGGCCAAGCACAGGCTGCAGCGGTCACATGGACTGGAGCGTCATCCAGGGAGGTCGGGCCGGATGCCGAAAGAGGGACGCGTCACCAAGACAACGGGCGGTAAGTATGAATTTCTTTGACTTTCACTAGGGAAAGTGCTGTCCCTTCTCTCTATCCTGCACTGAATAGGGAGAAGAGAAGCACTTTTCCTGCAGTCCGCAGCGGCCAGTCCGCATCAATTTTCTGCACATTTTGTGCAGATCCGCTGCAGAATCTGCAACGCAGATTCTGTGCGGCATTGATGCGGACAGTTGCGGAGGAATTCCGCCATGTGTGGTCATGCCCTAATACTGCCCCTATATACAAGAATATAACTACTATAATGCTGCTCCCTATATACAAGAATATAACTAATATAATACTGCTCCTATATACAAGAATATAGCTACTATAATACTGCTCCTATATACAAGAATATAACTACTATAATACTGCCTCCATATACAAGAATATAACTACTATAATACTGCCCCTATGTACAAGAATATAACTACTATATTACTGCCCCTATGTACAAGGATATAACTACTATAAATACTGCCCCTATGTACAAGGATATAACTACTATAATACTGCCCCTATGTACAAGAATATAACTACTATAATACTGCTCCTATATACAAGAATATAACTACTATAATACTGCCCCTATATACAAGAATATTACTACTATAATACTGCCCCCTATATACAAGAATATAACTACTATAATACTGCTCCTATATACAAGAATATAACTACCATAATACTGCCCCTATATACAAGAATATAACTACTATAATACTGCTCCTATATACAGGAATATAACTACTATAATACTGCTCCTATATACAAGAATATAATTACTATAATACTGCCCGTATATACAAGAATATAACTACTATAATACTGCCCCTATATACAAGAATATAACTACTATAATACTGCCGCCTATATACAAGAATATAACTACTATAATACTTCTCCTATATACAAGTTATATAACTGCTATAATACTGACCCCTATATACAAGAAAATAACTACTATT